>NC_034412.1:18670115-18676410 GCF_002078875.1 Numida meleagris | reverse complement strand
AAGGGAAGGGAAGGGAAGGGAAGGGAAGGGAAGGGAAGGGAAGGGAAGGGTTGGATTTTTTTGCTTGTTTTGTTTTTTAATTCTGCTGCCTTACAAAGATGTGACTTCATACTATACATAAAACTAAACTGCTACAGAATGAATCTTTGCTGATGTACTTTGGTATAGCTCAACTTCCTCAGCGTGTACCAGCATGCACCAATTTTCAGAGCAAGATAATTTCTGAAGCAGATCAGAGAGTGTGTGTGTAGGAAAATACCATCCTGTGCAGAGATAACTTGATAGCTCCAACTAAAGAAATAGTATGTTGTGAACAGTCGAAGAGCAGGAAACAAAGAACAGGTCAAAGCAAAACAAGACCAGTTTTCAGGAAACAACACATAGCACACCATCCAGACCCTGACAATATAGCAACTATATGATGTTCATCACAAAAACACAGCTTGGAAAAAATAATACTGCCCTCCTCTTTACAGCTTCTAGGTATCTTCCCAATTCATCTGGACTGTTTCAGCCAACTGTGCATTCCCTGCTCCAAAGTTTTCGCCACATACTAGATAAATCATGAAAAATAATCTACATGCACTGCTGAATTTCATGCACAAATGGAAAATTACTGTGATTCATTTATTTATATAAAATACATATAAAAAATACAAAATTTAATTTCACACAAAATGCAATGTTTAATTTAGGGCTATATCTTTTTCTTCTTTTTTTCTTTTTTTTTTCTTTTTTTTTTTAAGTATTCCTCTCACGCCAGAGGAAGGAAGGTGGTCATTCCTTATTGACAGCATGCAGAACTGTTACTAATTTTACTAATTTAAAAATACTAAAACTTTAGCTATGTGATAGTAAGAGATATCATGCATCAGCATTGTTTGAAGCTTCTCATCTCTTGATTTTATCAATCTTTTATGCTGTAATCTTCAGCTAGGCTATAGGTATTCCTTATATTTACTGCTCCCCTTTCTGCTTATAAGTTTATGTGTATGCTTTATTTATTGTCTGTCTTTAAGTTTCTTATTTGCAGGGATCTTTTTGTTAATTGATTTGAATTGGTTTCCAATTTGCTTTAGAATGTGTATTTATAACTTTGATCATTAGACTTTGTTTTCTTTATGTCTTTCCAATTGCCAGAACAGAGAAGTACAACATCTAGGACTGCTGGTGCTTGTAAAATGATCTGCTTTCTTTGCCAAGTATTTATGATAGTTTTCCTTAGCGGAGGCTCAAAAATTTACTTTCAGTATTGATATATTTTGGTTATTGCAAAGGCTTGCAAAGGCATGTGAGCAGCCTAAAATTTAACATGTCTATATAAGAATAAAACAATACATAACACTCCTCCACTCACTAAATTTCATCACAGTATGATTAATTTGACTTTTGCCTTCATGCCTAGCAGCAGATCAGTATTAATTTACTCAGTTTCATTCATCCTTCATGACCACAACTATTATCATTACTAAGTAAGTGAATGAATTGTGTTTATTTGACAGAAATTCTTATATATGCACCCATAAGGCATATCATTTGTTGGGAATGGCGTACATTTCCAGATTTGTAGTCATACAAGCAATAGCTCAAAATATGCTGCTATGAAGAGCATTGTGCAGGTTGTATATTCATGGCATTCTCATCTTTGGATTTTCCAACCAGATTTTGAAAGAAGATGAATGAAATTGGACAATAAGGATTCCAGCCTTGGCATATTCCTAACAGGAGTAAAAGAGGAAGAAATAGGAAGGGAAATTAGTAGAGAAAATATGCTCTGATAACCATGAGATAATGGAGTTCAGGATCTTGCATGGAAGAAACAAAGCAATAAGTAGGATTGCAACCCTAGCCTCCAGGAGAATCAATCTTGACCTCTTCAAGGACATAATTGGAGGTATCCCACCACAAGGTAAGGCAACCTAAGAGAGTTTGTTTACATTCAAGCACCACATCCTCCAAGATCAAGTTCGGTGCATCCCTAAAAGTAAAAATCAGGCAAAGGTGGCAGAAGACCTGTATAAATGAGCAAAGAGATCAAGGAAAAAGTCAAATGGAAGAAGTTTCTGGAATGGGGAAAAAGAGTCTGGCCACTTGAGAGGAATATAGGAACATGGTCAGGGCAAGCAGGGATGCATTGAGGAAGGTTAAGGTCCATTTGAAATTAAAGCTGGTGAGGGAGATCAAGGACACAACAAAAAGAACTTCTTTAAGTACATCAAAAGCAAAAGGAAGACTACGGATAATGTGGGCCTGCTGCTGAATGAGGACACTGAGAAGGTCAAGTTACTGAACACATTCTTTGCTTCTGTTAACTAAGACTGGCCCTCAGGAATCCCAGACTCTGGAGTTAAGAGAGAGAGTCTGGAGAAAGGAAGACATCCCCTTGCTTGAGGAGGATCTGTTTAGAGATCATCTAGGCAAACCCGATGCACACAAATAGAAGGGCTCTGACAGGATGTGCCCACATATGCTAAGAGAGCTGGCAGAACTATTGACAAACCAGTCCCTATCATCTATGAAAGGTTATGAAGAACAGGAGAGTTGCCTGAAGCCTGGAGAAAAGCCAGTGTCATTCTAGTCTTCAAAAAGGGCAAGAAGGAGGACCCAGGAAACTACAGGCCAGTCAGCCTCACCTCCATCCCTGGGAAGGTGATGGAACAACTTACTTTGGATGTCATCTCCAAACAAATGGAAGAAAAGGTTATCAGGAGTTATCAACAGAGGTTCACACCAAGAAGAGATGATGTTTGATAAGTCTGGTAGCTTTCTATGATGTCATGACTGGCTAGGTAGATCAAAGGAGAGCAGTGGATGTTGTCTACCTTGACTTCAGCGAGGCTTTTGACAGTGTCAAAACATCTCCATACTAAGCTTAGGAAGTGGGATGGAACAGTGAACAGTCAAGTGGACTGAGAACTGGATGACTGGTAGAGCTCAGAGGGTTGAGCTTAGAGGTGCAGAGTCTAGTTGGAGGCCTGTGAGTAGTGGTGTTCCCTAGAGGTTGCTCCTGGGTCCAGTCTTGTTAAGAGACTTCATCAATGACCTGAATGAAAGTCAGCAAGTTAGCTGATGATACAAACCTGGGAAGAGTGGCTGACCCACCAGAAGGTTGTGCTGTCATTCAGCAAGTCCTGGTCAAGCTGGAGAGTTGGAAGAAGAGGAGTCTTATGAAGTTCAACAAGAGCAAGTGTAGAGTCCTACACCCAAGGAGGAATAACCGCGTGCACTAGTACTGGTTACTGGGAAGGAGCTCTGTGGAGATGGATCTGGGTATCCTGGTGGACAACAGGTTGACCATGCACCAGCAGTGAGCTCTTGTTGCCAAGAAGGACTTTTGTATCCCAGGGAGCATTAAAAAGAGTATGGAGAACAGGTCGAGGGAGGTTGTCCTCCCCCTCTATTATGCCCTGGTGAGGTCCGGTGCTGGGTTCCCTAGCTCAAAATAGGGTACTGCTTGAGAGAGTCCAGTGGAAGGCCATAAAGATGAGGAGGAGCCTGGAGCATCTCCCTTATGAGAAAAGGATGAGAGACCTGGGACTGTTCAGCCTGGAGAAGAGAGGACTGAGAGGAGATCTTATCAATGCTTATAAATATCTAAGGGGTGAGTGTTGAGAGGATGGGGCCAGGTTTTTTTCAGTGGTGCACAGGGACAGAACAAGTGGCAGCAGGCAAACTGTGAAACATGGGAAGTTCCATCTGAAAATGAGCAAGAATTTATTGTCTGGAAGGCACTGGAACAAGCTGCCCAGAGAGGCTGTGGAGTCTTCTTGTCTGGAGATATTCAGAACCCACCTGGACATCTTCCTGTGTAACCTACTATCAGGAACCTGCTTTAGCAGAGGGTTGGACTAGAAGATCTCTAGAGATCCCTTCCAGCCCCTATGATTCTGTAATTCTGTAATAGCAAGCATGCATTTTTTTTTAACCATTAAGGTTAGGAAGTAAATAGAAAACTGTAAACTTAGGAATGTCAAGAGATAAAAGCTTTGCAGTATGAGTAACATGATTTGAGTTCTGATTGTGCCTCTGTGATCTTATGATTATCCTACATTTCAATTCTCACTACAAAACAGCATTACAGTGACAGGACCATGCTGAGGTTTGTGTCATTGTGAAAGCCTTTTGAATTTTCAGGAGGAGGAGACAAAAACATTTTAATGGAAAAAAAGAAATGTTTTTAGATTGTAAAGATCTGCAGTAATCTCTTCAGTCTGAGGCATCAGAATGCAATGACTTGCCCCACTGCTGTTTTTTATGTTCTTAGACATAATTAAAATTTTCTTAAAATATTCCTCTCATCCAAGTGGTCTAAGACAAGTGGATGGTGTTTAGCAGTGAAGAAAAATAATCTTCAAATTCAAGAATAAGTTTTGATGCAAATTACATGTTATGCTGGTTTTTATATATGCTAAGCACTAAAAAAAAAGTTTTGGATAAAATATTTATACCTTCTACTACTTAAGCCTTGGTCACCATAGACCAGCAAGACACTGGATAATATTGTGGTAGAGTATACAGATACTAAACCCCAGATGAGAACACTGATTTTGCCCCTTTATTATAAATGATTAGTAATGAAGAGATGGCATGAGAAATACTTTCTCCAAATCTTTCCTGAAGAAAAAGGAATCACACTCAAGACTTAACTGAGAGCTTCTCATTACAGGATAAAATCCATACATCCTTATTATTGAAACACACTGAGATACCATACTGACTGGTCAAGCAAATCCGTCAATTACTGTATTGCAGACTTTTTGCTCCTTTTTAAGAATGAAAACTCTTAAAATGCTTCTGCTTTTGCACTCAACTTCACATAGTTTGCCTAACCTGCAGTTTAAGTACATTGAAAGGACTTCTCTTATGCTGTACATAAATAAGACTATAGTTCATTGTTTTGGCATTTATATTAAACCTATTGAAAGAACACACTTTATACATGCAAGCGGTATAATTTTGGGAACACAGGGGAAAACAGTAACTTTGAAACTCAAGGCTCATTCTGTATCTTTGTTCACAGTACTGTTTCATTTGATAACCTTTATCCTGCCTTCTTTTCCTCTACAGTCACTCTGTTAGTGTGATTCAATCCTTTCTTCCAAATGCTAAATATAACCCCTCTCTTTTCCTATCTTCCCTTCTCTCTGAAATTATGGGTTTGGTTTTGCCCAGTGCTGTAGATTATTCCTGTGCAGTCAAACTGCAACTATGAGCATCAGTTTAATATTCAAGAAGTTGCTTTACCCTTCCAAGCAGCAGAGAAACATCTCACTTCTCTCCAGTTACAGATCTATAATTCACCTCAAGGAGTCATTTGTGTTCAAACTCGAGCTGTCCTTTGACTTCGCCAATTCATGCCCTCCCCTATTGCTCTACTTCTATAATGTCCAAATACACAACTGATAACCTTATCTATCCACTACTCGATTTCATCTTTGGACATGCTTAATGCAGATATGTTATGTATATTTTGGAGTCTCTCATAGATACTGCACATCATTCTATTTCAGAAGAAAAAGGAGGGAGAGACTTTTTATAAGGGCATGTCGCGGCAGGACAAGAGGGAGGAGTTTTAAACTGGAAGAGAATAGATTTAGACTAGATACTAGGAAGAAATTATTTACTGTGAGGATGATGAGACACTGGAACAGGTTGCCCAGTGAGGTTGTGGATGCCCCCTCCCTGGAATTATCCAAGGCCTGGCTGGACAGGGCTGTGAGCAACCTGGTGTAGTGGGAGGTGTCCCTGCCTACAAGCAGGGGGGTTGGAACTAGGCGATCTTAAAGGTCTCTTCCAACCCAAACCATTCTGTGATTCTATGATCCTAAGAGAACCAGGAGAGGGGACAGCAAAACTGCTACCTTGGACTTTCAGAGGGCAGACTTTGAATTGTTCAGGAGACTGGTAGGGAGGGTCCCTTGGGATTCGGTCCTGGAGAGTAAAGGGGTCCGGGAAGGCTGGTCGCTCCTCAAGAAGGAAGTCCTGAAGGCGCAAGAACAGGCTGTCCACCTGAGCCTCAAGATGAGCTGGTGGGGAAGGAGACCAGCGTGGATGAACAGGGAGCTTTTCCTGAGGCTCCAGGAGAAAAGGAGAATCTACCTCCTGTGGAAGAAGGGACAGGCAACTCGGAAGGAGTACAAAGAAGTTGTTAGGATGTGCAGGGAGAAAATTAGAAAGGCAAAGGCCCAGCTTGAACTAAGCTTGGCTGCTGGGATTAAAGGAAACAAGAAACGCTTCTATAAATATATTAACAGTAAGAGGACGACCAAGGAGAATCTCCATTCTTTACTGGATG
>NC_034412.1:18536110-18669175 GCF_002078875.1 Numida meleagris | reverse complement strand
CTGGACAGGCTGGATCTCTGGGCTGACGCCAATGGGATGAGGTTCAACAAGACCAAGTGCCAGGTCCTGCACTTTGGCCACAACAACCCCAGGCAACGCTACAGGCTTGGGGCAGAGTGGCTGGAAAGTTGTGTGGAGGAAACGGACCTGGGGGTATTAGTCGATGCTCGGCTGAGCATGACCCAGCAGCGTGCCCAGCTGGCCAAGAAGGCCAATGGCATCCTGGCTTGTATCAGAAATAGTGTTGCCAGTAGGAGTAGGGAAGTCATTCTCCCTCTGTACTCGGGCCTGGTGAGGCCCCACCTCGAGTACTGTATCCAGTTTTGGGCCCCTCACTGTAAAAAAGACATTGAGGCCCTGGAGCGTGTTCAGAGGAGGGCAACGAAGCTGGTGAGGGGTCTGGAGCACAGGCCTTATGAGGAGCGGCTGAGGGAGCTGGGATTGTTCAGTCTGGAGAAGAGGAGGCTCAGGGGAGACCTTATCGCTCTCTATAACTACTTGAAGGGAGGTTGTAGTGAGCTGGGGGTCGGCCTCTTCTCTCTTGTAACTAGTGACAGGATGAGGGGGAATGGCCTCATGTTGCACCAGGGGAGATTTAGTCTGGACATTAGGAAATACTACTTTTCTGAAAGAGTGGTCAGGCGCTGGAATGGGCTGGGCTGCCCAGGGAGGTGGTGGAGTCACTGTCCCTGGAGGTGTTCAAGAAACATTTAGATATAGCGTTGAGAGACATGGTTTAGTGGGGTTATTGGAGATAGGTGGATGGTTGGACTGGATGATCTTGTAGGTCTTTTCCAACCTAGCTAATTCTATGATTCTATGATTCTATAAGGATAACCAAGATTTTTCCTTCAACTTCACACAGAAATGTAGGATTTTATTTTTGACTTTTTCTTTGTGTAATATAAATTTTGTCTAAAAGCCATTCCAGATCTTTCTAAAGACTGCTCAGCCTCCCTCTGTTCCTAGTATATTTTGGCCACAACTGTAGCTAGCATTTACAGGACAGTGTGGCTTTCTAAGGCTGAGGATTAGGAAGAGTAAACTGATTATGACAAATTGTTCACAGCAACTTCCAATAATTCATGCAAACAGGTCTAAAAACCTTTGCAGCTTTCACTCTCAGCAGTCAAGTCTAATAGATTATTGCAACAGGACTCATCGTTCAGCTACAGTGAGTGCAGGATGTGATTTTCAAAGCTTCACCAGGACTGAAGGTATTAGCACATATTTCACATATGCTATTCATACTTTCTACCTAGAAAGCCTAACTCTTAAGGTTACAGTCCTCATAAAAATTCCCTTGAAAACCCAGCAAACACTGTCAGTTACCCACATACCAATATACAAATATCCCAGAACTTTTCCTTAAACAGTTCAGCACATCACTAATTGAAAGTAAATAAAGGTTTTAGTTTTCAATTCAAAAGCTAGAAATCTCTTAAGGATAAAAAATGCTTGCATAGAATCACTGCAGCAGAGCACAATCAAACTCTCTGTCTCCATTTGTTTGTTTTAGCACTTTACGTGGTTACCTCGGTTCTCAGGTACAGATCAATCATTTGTTAAAGAGAGAAATGAACAGTCTTGGATGCCTCAGCAGAATACTGATAAGAAATGGAGTCAGCTCATTTTAACCAAGGATAAGGGCCAACCTAGAAATTACTTTTCTTCTTCTCATTCTTGGTAGAAGACTAGAGAAAACGTACCATCAAGGTGAAGAGGAAAAAATATAATTAAATTTAAAAGGATGATTCCTAGCAACTTATTTATGCTACTTACACGTTTTTTTATCTAATATTTCACTTTTTCTTTTTAAAATTATTTGTTGTATTGTTATATACAATGATAGAGTATGTTTCTTATCATTCTAGCTTTAGTGTTATGAATTGAATATTTATATTCAATACTGTATTTATTCAAAATTGCACCATTCCAAGTCTGTTGCTCAAGGAGTGTGTGAGAGATCTACAAGTTTAATACAAGTGGAAGATGGAATAAGGTTAAAAAAATATTACGTCAGAGCAACTTTCTTCATATACCTGGACTAGAAAACTTTTAGAGCTGAGTCTAAAGGACTGTCACATTATAATTTACAAGAGTTGAAAACAACTGCAGGCCTTTCTTCACTAGAATAAGGGGAGAAAATTTTATTCCCATCATTAAATTTGTTTATTGCTTTTATTTACGTACGGTAATATCCTTTATGCCAATGGATTCCTTCTCTGACATCTGCACCCAGTAGCACCCCAGTGTCATCAGTCAGTCTCTAGCATTCACAAAACACTGCTGACAGTCATGTTTACAGATCAACTACAAAAAAAAAAAAAAAAAAAAACTGTAAAACCAAAGGACAGCATTATAAATGCAGTTGCAATCCTAACGATGAAATCAAAGAGTATCTAACTGGTGCCACATGAAAGGAGCTTCTGCTCTGCAACTGATTAAAAAAAAGAATGTGGCACACATTGAAAGACACTGAAATTACATTCAGAAATAATGCTTAAACTAAATTTTTATTGGAATCATTTTTTTTGGCACACATTGCTAACAATGCTATATCTCTATTTGCTTTTTTCCACTACAGTTTATTACCTCAGTCCAAAGGTAACAGAATACACTGACTTTCTACTGCACTTTAACAACTGTTTCTCTTGCTTTTCCTACTGAAGAACTAGGGAAGCTACAAGGAAGTGGAGTGCAGTGAAACACTGATTGATATGCAATAATTCTCACCTATATTAAAAAGACAAATCATACATACTAGGAAGAATGTATATATACCGTATGTACATATGTATTTACACACAGACAAACACATCATGGATTTACCAGTGATATAACTATTCACAGATTTACTTTTTACCTGGTTCACAAGAAATTTTTGGCCATCATTGACTGATACAACTAGATTAATATATTTTGCATTTGAAGAGTTCTCAGTAGAGGAAGCTTTCATCTTCATATATTGGAGTTTTTCATAAACATCTTCAGTGCCTCAAAGCCCTTGCAGCCCTTACTGTCCAAAAAGATAACTTCTTTGTCATAATGACAGTTAGTGAATCTTTATACCGGAAGCCTGCCAAACAGAAGCAAAGGAATTATTCCCAGCTGACTGCTGTTGTTAGATAAATGGACATACGTGCTCAAAAATTTTCATGAGCTCTGAACTCTCAGCCTCTCAAAAATGCTATTATTACAGAAATTTCACTGACTACATGTTCTGAAGGTCACAGATTCAAATCCAAAAGGAGGACAAGATTCAATCATTGGATTTTTCTTTAGCCAACTTAACAAGTAGAGCATAAATTCCTCAGTGCAGCTGTATTAGGCAATATCTCAGCAAGTCACTTCTTTCTCCAACGTTATAGATAATGAGAAGGAACTACGAATAAATCGACCAATCAAATTTCAAGAAATTTAAAGCAAACAAGCTGAGGCATTATGTCAGCAGCGATCCTATTTGTTCAGGTAATATCTGCTTCTCAGACTCCCATCGAGAGAACGATATATTAACTATTCAAGTAGTTGTTATTCAGTGTATGACAGGTAGGACTGCTATGCTGCCTTTTCTTTAGTGTTTTAGTTATGATTTGTTTGATTTTTTTTTCTTTTTTCTTTACCCCCTTTTTTGACAAGATTCCTTTTTCCAGAGACTTATAAGAGCAATATATAGAAAAAAAAAAGGGTGGAGCAAGCAAATTGTACAACATGAATGAGTTAAACACATACAATCTATTCCTCTCTTTCTATCTGACCAAACCATTAAATACGTCACCGGACTTCCAAGGCCAAACTAAGTTACAACAAACTAAGGTTGCTTTGAAAGTAATGCCTCCTATCTCTTTCCATAGAAACTACAACAGATACAAAGAGCACAATAATGCTGTTTGATAGAACAAAGTCTCATCTAGAAAACACTACAGAATCATAGAATCATAGAATTAGCTAGGTTGGAAAAGACCTACAAGATCATCCAGTCCAACCATGCACCCACCACCAACATAACCCCACTAAACCAGGTCTCTCAACGCTATATCTAAACGTTTCTTGAACACCTCCAGGGACGGCGACTCAACCACCTCCCTGGGCAGGCTGTTCCAGCGTCTGACCACTCTTTCAGAAAAGTAGTATTTCCTAATGTCCAGACTAAATCTCCCCTGGCGCAACATGAGGCCATTCCCCCTCGTCCTGTCACTAGTTACAAGAGAGAAGAGGCTGACCCCCAGCTCACTACAACCTCCCTTCAGGTAGTTAAAGAGAGAGATGAGGTCTCCCCTGAGCCTCCTCTTCTCCAGACTGAACAATCCCAGCTCCCTCAGCCGCTCCTCATAAGGCCTGTGCTCCAGACCCCTCGCCAGCTTCGTTGCCCTCCTCTGAACACGCTCCAGGGCCTCAATGTCTTTTTTACAGTGAGGGGCCCAAAACTGGACACAGTACTCGAGGTGGGGCCTCACTAGGGCTGAGTACAGAGGGAGAATGACTTCCCTACTCCTGCTGGCAACACTATTTCTGATACAAGCCAGGATGCCATTGGCCTTCTTGGCCAGCTGGGCACGCTGCTGGGTCATGCTCAGCCGAGCATCGACTAATACCCCCAGGTCCGTTTCCTCCACACAACTTTCCAGCCACTCTGCCCCAAGCCTGTAGCGTTGCCTGGGGTTGTTGTGGCCAAAGTGCAGGACCTGGCACTTGGTCTTGTTGAACCTCATCCCATTGGCGTCAGCCCAGAGATCCAGCCTGTCCAGATCTCTCTGTAGGACCTCTCTACCCCAGGCAGATCGACACTTCCTGCCAGCTTGGTGTCGTCTGCAAACTTACTGAGGGTGCTCTCAATGCCCTCATCCAGGTCATCAATAAAGATATTGAAGAGGACAGGCCCCAGCACTGAGCCCTGGGGAACACCACTCGTGACTGGTCACCAGCTGGATTTAACTCCATTCACCACCACTCTCTGGGCCCGGCCCTCCAGCCAGCTCCTTACCCAGCAAAGGGTGTACCTGTCCAAGCCACAGGCTGCCAGTTTCTCCAGGAGAATACTGTGGGAGACAGTGTCAAAGGCTTTGCTGAAGTCTAGGTAGACCACATCAACAGCCTTTCCCTCATCCACCAGACGGGTCACTCGATCATAGAAGGAGCTCGGGTTGGTCAAGCAGGACCTGCCCTTCACAAACCCATGCTGGCTGGGCCTGATCCCCTGGTTGTCCTGCAAATGCCACGTGATCTCCCTCAGGACAATCTGTTCCATAGCCTTCCCCGGCACCGAGGTCAGGCTGACAGGCCTGTAGTTCCCCGGATCCTCCTTACGACCCTTCTTGTAGATGGGAGTCACGTTGGCAAGTTTCCAGTCTTCTGGGACCTCTCCAGTTGACCAGGAACGCCGATAGATGATGGAAAGCGGCTTGGCTATCTCTTCTGCCAGTTCCCTCAGTACTCTCGGGTGGATCTTGTCTGGCCCCATGGACTTGTGGCAGTCCAGGTGGAGTAGTAGGTCTCTGACCGTTTCCTCCTGAATCATGGGGGGTTTGTTTTGCTCCCCATCCGAGACTTCCAGGTCAGAGAGTAGAGTGCTCTGAGGACAACTGGTCTGGCTTTTAAAGACAGACGTAAAAAAGGCATTGAGAACCTCAGCCTTTTCATTGTCCTCAGTGGCCACATTCCCAGCTGCGTCCAGTAAAGAATGGAGATTCTCCTTGGTCCTCCTCTTACTGTTAATATATTTGTAAAAGAGTTTCTTGTTTCCTTTAATCCCAGCAGCCAAGCTTAATTCGAGCTGGGCCTTTGCCTTTCTAATTTTCTCCCTGCACATCCTGGCAACCTCTTTGTACTCTCCCTGAGTTACCTGTCCTGTCTTCCACAGGAGGTAGATTCTCTTTTTCTCCTGAAGCCTCTGGAAAAGCAACTATCTTGCAACATAGTCACCACCATTAGCTATCTATTTTCTCCAGTGATGAACAAGAGCCTGCATACAACACATAAAATTCTGCATCAGCACCCACGATCCACTGCTTCACAGCTGCTGTAATAGTGTCATTGCTGAAATGCACCACCCACAGCCTTGCTATGCTCACATCCACTGGTTGGTCCTCATAAATGTTCAGCAAGCATCGATGAATGTCAATGGGTGCAATTTTTTCTGCATGGAGGAATTCAGTTCCACATTTTTGCTTCATACACATTTCCATGTCAGATGCCATTTTGTCAGACTGCCCCTCTGCTGCCATCTGTCACTTAGCAACAAAATGTAACAGAATGCCGGTGGGAAGGTTCAACCTCCACTGCTATCCCACCAGCATCTGGCTCTGACATCATGGGCCAACAATAAAATACGTGGCATAACTTTTGGTTCAGCCCTTGTATTATTTAAAAAAAAAATCCATTATCCTGGTAACAAGCCTTACTAGAATAAGAAATTTAGTAGAAATAACTGGTCCATAAAGTTGTCCAGAGAAGAAAGAACATAGTTTAACCTAGATAAAAAAGCAACATTTTTTGTTGTTTTTTTTTCCCAGATTTTTCTAGTTGAGCTGGTGATCATATTCAGCTATTTAGGAAGTATGTTTTTTCTTGTAAACTACATTCTACAGACTGGTAAAAGCTCAACTTTCTTTACTTCACTGATATCATCACTCATTTAAAGATTTATTCACTGGAAAGATGCTTCCTGTTTCTGACCCAACTTTTTTCTTTAGCTTAAAGAAACTGTACAATTATGAAATTTTGCCAGATTTCTAAAGATGCTCTTAGATGCTCAAGTCTAGAAAAGTTCAATTGTGACAGGAAACATCAATTTATCTTGTTAAAGAATAAATACTTGTGATGGGCTGGAGGGACGAGAAGAAAGGATTCCATAGGCTTTCCTTAGATTCCAAGCTGCTCTTTTCTAGATAGTCTCATTATTTCTCCTCTCTTTCTCTCTCCTTCTGTCCGTATCTAATTTCTATGCTCTGCAGTAACAAGAACTCTGTTAATTGTACATCAGTGTCTGCACGTTCAGCATTACTGCTCCTTGATTGGTGCCCCCCATTGTTCTACTCTCTGAGCAATTAGCCAGTCCGCTAATTTCACTTTCCTCCATGTAAAGTGTTTTATGGAGGAGAGTCACTGGCTGTTACAACACAAGATGTGGCAGCTTTTCTGGGTCCCAAACCACCATCACCACCTGCTCCACCAGTGCTGTGCAATTCAGTGTGAAGGAATATTAAGAGCTAGTATAAAGCTCTGCCAGGGCTTTCTGGACCAAACCCAGTTTTCAGGCCATAATGTTTCCTGCAAATCTGTCCTCTTCATGCAAATCCAAAAAAATGGATTTCAGTATCTTGCTTTGCTACAGAGAACTGTTTGTACTGCTGGCGAGTCCCAGAAATTCTGTCTGTAGAGGATTAAAGCACGAGAAAGGATGAGAGCTCAGCCTGGATTCCCCATTTCTCTCATTGGACTCAGGTTCTCAACATCCTGACCTACCATGAGAAAACAATGATATAATTGCAATAATTGTAATTAAGTATTCTTCCCTCTACTATTATCCCATTCATGACATAACTGAAATAAATTGTCTCTAGCAAGGACACCAAAGACAATATACACAACCAGTGTGGAAGACCATCATTTTTTTCAAAGAGTTTACTCTGTCTAAGGATCTGAATGCATATGTTAAATGCTGTGCACCCCCAAGTCCTATTCTGGTCAGTAGGATGCTTTTCCCCACTCTTTAAACCACAAACCTCACGAGACTCTACAAAATTTTATGCAGCCTCTGCTTTAGTAGTGTCCTAAGTCAATTACAGGGAAAAAAGACTTTCATTGTTTTTTTTCTTTTTTTTTTTTTTTACTCACTTTAAAGAACACACACATAAATGGAATAACCATTTCCTTATAACCTAGGAGTTCAGAGACAGTCCCATAACTTCCATGTCAGACACCATTTTGTTAGACTACCCCTCCATTGCAATTTGTCACATGGCAGCAAAATGGAATAGAATATTGGCAGGAAGATTCAACATCTACTGCCATCCTGCCAACATCCACCTCTGATACCATGAACCAACAGAATAAAATAGAAGGCATTATTTTCACAGCAGCCCTCATTCATTTATTAATTTGAAACATGCTTTTTCCACAATAGGAATCACTTTTTACCATGGAGGAAGGCGCTGGATTAAAAAATAAATTCTGACATATTGTCTAGAGAAAGGCACAGTAGGCTTTTATGTGTTTACAGCATTTTAAAGTGTGAATTTCATTGTAACAGAAAACTGTTTGCACAGTTAAAATATCGCCACTGTGATAGGAGACTGACATCTTTACCCTGAGAGCACTGCCTGGGGTTATGAATTGTGTTCAGGAGATATAAAGAGCACAAATACAGCAATGAAGAATTAGCAGCGACTGTGGAAAAATATATCTGAAGTGATCTGCAATTTTCCTTAAACAATGTGAGTTTTTATATTTCTTTACATCTCAGATAAATAATGGTTAAATTATTTTTAGTGGTATTTTATTTATTAAATTAATGTAAACACCAAATTAAATTCTCTGCCAAGGAATTAAACAAATGAAATGCTTTGATGAAGGAAAGTTGAATAAGTAGTGAAGAACAAATATCCAGACAGAAAGAATTAAAAGCAAGCAATACATTTTGGTAGCCTATTAAATCTTTAAATTATCAACTGAAAAGCGTACAATAGTAAAAACATCTGTAATACTGAAAAAATTAAGGGAAAGAAAAGTGTGAAAGTCAGTAACATTTTTATTAAAACATGTCCCTCCCACACAAAGGATTAAACATTTACAACTAAGCTACACTACTGAGAATTTCCATCTGCATTAGTGGTCTCAATAGAGTTGTTAGTTTCTCTGCTTAAAGAAAAAAAAAATCCTAACAATAAATAAAAAATAAATAAAGTAAGACTAATGTGAACCTTGAGTGTTGTGGACTTAATTCAGATAAGAATTTAACTTTAAATGCCTAGACAACAGAGGTCTCATTCTGGATATAGCTGTTATACCACTGGATTGCTTGAGTAGTTGGCAGAAGTCTTTCTCATTACATGTTCTGGCAAGAGATTGCAGGTCCTGCCTTCATGGCAGCAAAATCTTGGAAGATATTTTTTTCCAAATGAGAAGACCAGAGTTATAATATGTTCTAAAACCACTGCCCCTTCATGTCATTCCACAAAAGTGGGGCAGCAAGCTAGGAGAAGCCTTCTAGATCATACTGATTGGTAGTATAAAGGGAAGGATTTTTTTTTTAAGGGAAAGACTTCCCATGTTCCTGAAAACACAGCTCCCTAATAGCTGCTATCTCTAAATGATATGCCGAAGGATAGCTACAAAGATGACAGAAGCTCTTGCTTCCCAAGGATCTACCCAGAGAAAATAATGGGCAACACACGTTGCAGCAGGATAGGTTTCACCTTTTACAGTGAGAACAATAGATCACTTGAGTAAACTCCCTACTCCCATTCAAGATTGTCAAGATGTGATTAAACAGGATGTTAGATAATCTTATCTAGGCTCCTTCATCCCATGAAAGGCTGGACCTGATGATCTTTAGAGGGCCCTTTCAACATGAGCTGTTCTGTGCTTCTACGATTCATCCAGCTCTTGCATATATACAAAGTATTTATAATTTATCTCTATTGAACACAGTAGATTAGCTCTTTATTTCAAACAGAGGAAAACACTCATAAATCGAGCACAAGTCAGCACAGGACATTTTTGCTTTTTTTTGTTGTTGTTGTTCTTCGCAGTGTCCTCCAAAGAGGGGACAAACTAGTCCCTTTACAAGCTATTTAAAGTGGCTCATAATAGCCATAATCTACTAAAAAAGGCAATTTGTTGAAAAAAAAATTCAAACTTAAATAAACTTAGCTTTGGGCAGTTGACCTTAACTGGTCACAGTTCATAGATAATCCTTCCTGTACTTACAGGCTTTGTAACACATAACTACAAAGCTCACCTTTAAACTTCCTTATGTTGTCTACAAGTAAAACAACAGCCTGTAACCTGCTGCCTCTTTATTCAGATTAAGAACGTCCAAAATCATAGTCCCATTCTCAGCATTTTATTTCAGACTAACAAATTCAAAATACTTTTATAACTTACACTTTAGGAGCATAAGCAGGGAAGAAAACCAGCAGTAATACCTAGAAATTCCTCTTACAGTTTCTCGAAACTAATTTTTTGAGTGAATCAGTTACTGTAAGTGAGATATTTCTCCACTTAAGTTGCAGTTCTCTGGAAGGTATCTGTACTCACTGAAAAATATGAAGATTATTAACTTTCCTTTGAACAAAACATCCTGGAATGGAAATTCATCATTTCTCTTATGTACATGTTAAAAGGAAAATACCACCTGTTCTTAGCAGATTATAAATAAGCATTGAAAGCATCACCTGCATTGGAAATCCCATTTTCTGATTCTACCATCAGGAGGTAAATCAACACTGTAAGTCACAATGAGGCATCATCTGATTTAGTACTTGCCTGTGTTCCAATAGCATGCCTGCAGTGCATACTCTTATACCAATACCCATTCATCATAAAAGTTGCATAGCAAGCCTGCATCATGGCAAAATGGACTTAGATGTAAGGCATTATATTTGCAATTATTAATGACCCTTGCTGAGGAACTTCAATACATGTTATACAAACCTGCTTTGAGATTCCTTTTTAAATACGTGTAGTTAGTATTTTTCTCCCCATCTTTTTTTTTTTTTCTTTCTTTACTTAAGGGATCATCTAGGATTGAAATTAAGATTGATGCAATCATTGCTCTCATTCTTCATTTTAATCTGTGACACTATCTGACAGTCATATGTGCAACAAAAATTGAAAGTAACCATGAATGATGTAAACATCATCAGTGTTTAACGATGTCTTAATATGGTAAGATTGAATAACATTGGAAGTCTGAGAACCATACCCCCTTTCCATCAATTTCCAAGCCACAGTAAGTTACAGTACTTGGCATTTCTTTTCATTGTTATCAAGGCTGCAAGAAAGTGAGGACAAATACTTCTGCACTCAAAGCACTTACTTTATTAAAAGCCTTTCTAATGTGAAAAATGCACACACAGTCACTCTTGCAGCAGCTGCATTACTGCTATATTCACCACTCCAAGTACAAAATGAGATTACAAAGGAGGTTCAAGAGCTGGATTTAAATCCAATTCTGCAGCTTCTGAATGTGTGCTAATGTAATACCATGGGATTTAAAGGTAAGGGCCTCAGCAGCTTAATCTATAGCTTTTTCAAACATCTGGGTCATTGGCAATGTCACTGCTTTTATTCTAACAAAATTAAGGAGATAATAAGTATAATCCCTAAGCAGCTACTTGCTTGCAAGTCACCAAAAAAAAATGCTCTTATAGCAATGAATAAGCAGCTGGTATTAACCCTTTCAAAATACGAGATGCGCTGTTAAAAGTAAAAGCTGATGCCTTCAAATATACCTGAATAACAGTATAAAATCACAAAGTAGAGATCAAAAAGGGATGCCAAACTCAAACTAACACAACAAACAACTCCAAGATTGCATTCTGCAAAGGTAGAGAATTCTGAAAAAAAAAAAGATAACATGTTCCCAGCATATCAGATTCAGGCACTGGAATAAATGATTCAGTCTAGATTTATCAAGATTCGGGCCAAAAATAAAAGGCTAGAAAATCCAGCTGATTTTTTAACAGTAGCATTACACTTGCCACCTAGGGGCTAGGTACTAACAGCAACTTTAACAGTTACAAAACCCTGCACTGGGATTCATTCCTTATTCAGCTTCCAACCCCCTTTCATTAATAGGGTAGGTGGGACCAACAGAAAGCTCTCAGTTTGTGGAAACTCCTGTCTTGCTCTGTTAAGAATCCTTTTAATGAATGATACTTCTGTATTGTTTTTTTCCAGTTTTTCTACATGATTAGGAAGAACATTGTTAGTATCACTGGGTTGTGTGTCCACGTGTAAGCACAAGGTGGAAAATGCATAGTCATTCAATTGTAATGCACAGAGTTGTGGTAATGACTATATCAGAAAATGAATTATTCGATTGTTACAGGCCCGGATGTTTTTTGCAAATCGTTCAGAAAGAGTTCAGCTCACCAATGCATGAAAGCAGCAAAATTGTTCCTCCTAACCTCAGCTATGCCGCAGAAAAAAAAAAAGGTTGATACCAATAGGTAAATGAATATAAATCTTTCTTGGAGCCTTCTCAAATGCATGCTAAATGTGCTTCAAAGTGTAAGCAAGTACTGGTGATTTCTTCATAGCTTTTTATTGCATCAGGTATTCATTTATCCACTATTCTGCTACAAACCACGGTGAGAAGAAATGCCAGAATGACTTCCCCATTCATATTACTCTCTTAGCACGTTTTTCCTCAATCTCCTTCCCTATCTTTGCTCTACCTTTACTTTTTGGAGGACCTGCATTCTGCTATGCTCTGCCTAGTTCTAAGACTCGCAAGACTATTTCAGGAACTGCACCTCAGGAAGGGTAATACAGCTGTGCAAAGACTCCATGAGTATGGAACAATAGACCACTGCAGGGGGTCAGCATGTTCCTCCTCTGCACAGTAACAACTAACTGAG
The DNA here is from genome assembly GCF_002078875.1 of Numida meleagris. Classification (NCBI taxonomy): domain Eukaryota; kingdom Metazoa; phylum Chordata; class Aves; order Galliformes; family Numididae; genus Numida; species Numida meleagris. The sequence continues at coordinate 18,656,588 of NC_034412.1, read as the reverse complement.
AATCCAGCAGCAATAAATACATTCTTATTTCTGTTCAGTTTCATTCTTTTCTTACATCTTTTATCTTAGGATCTTGGCAATAGATGCACCACTGAGCATGTTATTCAAAACAAGATGCAGTGCAATGTCCTATAAATACTGCCATCATATTTTACGCTCTTTATACTCTTCTAAGTTTTTATACCAGGATATAATTTCAATATTTGTAATGGTCCCTACAGTACAATGAATTTCCCATAGAAATGCTCATGTCTGTTACACATGAAATTAAAATTGATTAAATACTGCATTTGTACAAATGGTACCTTTTTACATGCATCTTCTGCATTAGTCCACATTACATCTCACAGCCAGGGGTTGCATTCTGGTTTTTTTATTTAACTTTCCGAATGAAACTGAGACAGAAATAGCACCTTTGAATTTTTATTTATTTATTTATTTTAACTAAGGCTTCCTGAGCTTCTTTGATTTTCTGTTTATATTCGTCAACTATAAATAGCAGCATTGTATCCTTTTTCAGATTACCAGTGATTTTGCAGAACTGCAGCTCATGTGCTGATGCCTTCCTTTCAGCCTAATGAAGTTATACAGCATGCACAGCACACGTTCTATATTTTTGCATGCAAATCACTTGGTCTGCCAAGCAATTGTGTGCACTGGACTAGAGCAGCAGTCCTCAGCTCCAGACTGGTGACAACTTATTAGTAAAGAAATCCTCACGTTAAAAATGTTCATGCTGAATCTACAGCAATCATAATGATACACGTTTATAACTCACATGTGCATGAGTGTATGAGTGTTTCAAAAGGCTGTCAGAATATATGACCTCTGTAATTAAAGTTGTCAAGTAAGCGGAAAAATAGAACTCCTTGCAGTGAAAACTAATATTGTTTACAATGTGTCACATCCCCGTGCATTCTCCGAGATGAAACAACAATACCAATCACAGCTGACATAATCGACCCTTCTAATATTCCTCTTTAGTGAGCCAATATTATTAAAATGGCAACAGCCTAAACTGGCACTTATCTGCCTGGAAACTCATAAAAATGTCTGCATCACCATGATACTTCCCAAAAGCAGATGAGCTAACATGTCAGAGGTCTTGAAATGCTCAGAATGTCCAAAACAATAGAAACCGAAGGACAAAATTTCCACTAGAAGAGGAAAATTAACTAACTATTCCAATCTGGACTAATAATAAATATGAAAAAGCTCCCAAACAGAACAGAATGATTTGTAAAAATTATGAAGTGGCTTAAGTATAGACACATATAGTAGCAATACATATACTTCACAGGAACACGCACCTACAGAACAGAATGTTTACTACTGCTTCCATCACTTTTCACCTTTTAAGCAGTGCAGAAAACATCCATCTCCTTAGATTCAATAATATTCTATTCCCCCTGAATTCAAGTGGTTAAGCAACATCTTATTTAATGTGGTCAGGACAAACACTTGATGCTAGAATTTGTGCACAAATCAATTTATTTCTATTAAACTTTTCAAATTCAAGCTAAATGCACCTTTTCCTTTCAGAAAGCAGCATATAGAGGGCTAGAAAAGAAAATCCCAATATTCAATTTATCTCACTTTAATCTTAATAGAAAGGTTTAGGCATAATGCAATCTTCTCTGTCTAACTCTAATTGACTCCATATGATCCAAATTCTTTCCGTTTTTGAAGAATATTAAAGAAAGAAATATTGTCTAGTAGTCCACTGTGGTCAGCTAGGCACAAGCTAGATTGGTAGCGTAGCTTTTCACAGGCAATAAGGTCAACGAAAAGTTAAAATTGACATAAATGTTTCATACAGTAGGGAAAGTGAAAAGCTTTCAGTTCCTACCGTCCCTACAGGAAAGATGTAAAAGACAACATATTAAAGTCTACCTGAGCAATGTAGACTTAACTAGATTTGCACAGATTGTCACTCAAGATAAACAACAAGTTGAAGAGCCATCAGAAGTAGGACATTTTTTCCTAAGACTTATTCTAGGACAAACTGACCTGCCAAAAAAATTAGGAAGACTCAAGTGAGGTGTGGATGCATCCTGAAGATACATCCTTAGTATGCTGGACTACTCACCAACTTCATTCTAAAACTGATGGAAAACTCTTCTCAATGGTTCTCTGAAAGTTTTAGCAGACCACTTCCCCTACTGTACAAACCATTAATGTCAATTTTAACTTTCTTGTGACCTTACTGACTGTAGATATCTATCACTCTAGTTGAGTTTTCATCATACTGATTGCTATCAGTAACTGTGTACAGCAGACCTTCAGCACACCAAACAGATGTGTGGTTTAGTAACCTTAGTCTTGATATAGAAACAACACCCCTGCTGGACAAATGACATCCATGAGGAAAGTAAACTCACTGTTCGCTCCTCCTTTTCTCTCTGGAGTTTCCATTTATTCCTAATGAATATCATAAGTAAAACTGCAATGATTTAAGGATTCACTTGAAACCAGCAACCTACATTCCTTTAGGTACAACACGTTAACAGCTAATCACTGATCATTCAGCTCTGTTCAGACTTAAACCTCCCATCCTCTGAACTATCTGTATTGTTTTTCTCTCTGATGGTCTCCATATGGATTACAAAAATATATTCATTCTCTCTCAAGGTGAGTAAATTTAATTTCCTTCACACATAATTCAGGTCTCATATATGAATAAATATTTCTAGAAAGTACCAAAGGAGACTTCCAGTTTAGATGGCTTATGTTCATCCACCAGCAGAAATGACAAGAAGAACATACTGTACATCTACGCTTTGTCACATAGATCTTTTTATCAGTAGATATCTGTGTATTATAATTTTCATCTCCAAGATCCTGCTTATCAGACTGCCAAATATTTCAAATAAAAGGTTTATCATACTAAAGTCATCCAAAGCTTAAAAAAAAAAGAGAGAGAGAAAGAAAGCTGGGGGAGTTATCCCAGTAGGTCTCTTTGTGTAGCACAAAGAGACCTGTAACTATGGAATGTCTGCCATATACTCCATCACAGGTTTGAATGGCAGGTGCTCCAGTAAAACAATAGCAACTATGCAGATGCTAATACCAGACAATAGCTTGACATGCTGAACCATATTTCAGCACAGTTACATCGTTCTTGAAATCTGACTGAAGTGATAATACTGGAATGGCAGTTGGAATGCCATTATCTCTTTTCCTTACTGCGTTTCAGCATAACTTTACTGTATTACTTAAAAATAAGACTGACTGACCACCCCATAGTGCTATAATGAAAAAGTGCTTTTATACAATTTTTTTGCTTCCATGTCACTTGCATGTTAATCTCAATATATCTTTTTAAACCCAGCAAGGGGGCCTCCTGTTTCAAAAGGATATTTAAATGCCATTTATTACTTAACACTGTGAGACATCAAAAGAAGGCATTATTTTCAGATTATAGACTTGACTGAGAAGCAAATACATGAAAATACATCTAGTCCAGATAACTAGAAAGATCACTTCCCCCTTTAGAATCACAGAATCATTAAGGTTGGAAAATACCTCTAAGATCATCTCGTTCAACAGCCCATCTACCACCAATATTGCCCACTAAACCATGTCTCTAACTACCACACCTTCCCTTTGCTTAAACACTTCCATGGCCGGTGACTCCATCACCCCCCTGGGCAACCTATTCCAATTCCTCACCACTCTTTCTGAGAAGAAATTCTTCCTGATATCCAACCTGAATCTCCCCAGTGCAACTTGAGGCCATTCCCTCTCATCCTACCTGTGTCACCTGGGAGAAGAGGCAGATTCCCCCCCTCACCTTGTCACAGTCTCCTTTCAATGAGTTGTAAAGAGTGATCAAGGTCTCCCTCCAGCCTCCTCTTCTCCACACTAAACAGTCCCAGTTCCCTCAGACACTCCTCATAAGACTTGTGTTCCAGATCCTTCACTAGTTAACATCTGCCTTTATAGAATCTATGTACTATCATTAAGACTTAAGTCCACAACTTTGAAGACTTGTTCTTGTATATGCATATATGTTTATTTATTACCTGAAATAGCACAGAAATTACGTATCCAGTATGTAAATATTCATGTAATAATAGACGACTACATGCTCAAGACAAATGTATGTTGATTTACAATGTTTATGTTGACTTTAGATGCTTCTGATTAGATTTGCCTGTGTATGACTTGATAGAAGATGGATGCAAAAACTATCCGAGGGGTAGAACACCTCGCCCATGCAGGCAGACTTAGAGAGCTGGAGCTGTTCAGCACGGAGAAGAGAAGGCTTCAGGGAGACCTGAGAGTGGTTTTTTGGTATCTCAAAGGAGGGCTGTAAGAAGGAAGAGGACAGACTCTTGAGCATTGTCTGTTATGATAGTACAAAGGAAAATTGTTTCAAATTAAAAGAAGGGAGACTTAGATTGCATATAAGCAAGATAGTTTTTACAGTAAGGGTGATGGGGCACTGGAATAGATTGGCCAGAGAGGTGGTGGAAGTCCTGTCCTTGGAGACATTCAAAGTCAGGATGGACCAGGCTCTGAGCAATCTGATTGACCTGTAGGTGTCCCTGTTCGTTGCAGGGGAGTTGGACTAGATGACCTTTAAGGGTCACTTCTAACTCAAATCACTCTATGATTCTATGATCTGGAATCCCGAGTTACACAGGTCTCAAATGTCACTTAATGATGATGATTGAATAGTCATCATAATTGAGAAATACAGTAGTGAAGAATCGGGTATTTTGGCTGAAATGGTGCTTTTTTTCTTTTCTCCTGATTTCAATAATTTTCTTTAGTTTATTCATGCATTGCTATCTCATTGCTATTAGGTTTTAAGATCACATAATTAATTATTCCCCCATTTCAAAAGTTGAATTTTTTTAACTAATAGTTCTGTGCCACCTACTCTGTAACAGCAGTGCTCTGAATTTATGAATTTACAATCTAAAGAAAAAAAAGGCATGCATTACACCACAAAACTCTCCTTCAAAAAAGTAACTAGAGACACAGACCTATCTGCTCAAAGGTACTCATACCTGGAACTACCACAAGAACTAAAGGAATTTTAAACAAACAAGCAAGAGTTTGCTGTTCTGGACTTACTTATCCTTTAAATGTCTGGTGAAGGTGAGAGAAATGAAGTAATTTACTTGTGTATTCAAGTCAGCCAGTGCTAGAATTACCAGGTCTCTCAACATTCTTTCCAAACACAAGGCATTTCAGAACTTTTTTTTTTCCTCTTTCAATTTCTAAAGAATATTTGTGAATCAAAATAGTTAAAGAAACACAGCTAAGTTTTGCTTAATATTTGAAGTTTCCTGAAAGGATATATTATGAGAGAGTTTACATGATCTATGAAATTGTAAAAGGTTGCACCAAATTTTTTGAAGCTTAAGTTAGAAGGAAGGTATAGTTTGGCTATGTTCTGTAAGAGTCACTACAAGAGTTGTTAGACCAATTTAAAAAATTTAAAAAAAAAAAAAAAATCAACCTCTCATCCATAATCGCTTCTTGCCTCAGCAGCTCCCAGATTCATTTACTATTAGATCTGGCCAGAGGTTCCATTTACTCAAGCTTTACTGAGCAATCTACAAGGGTTTTGTACTGGAAAATTGTGGATGAGATCACAGCAGGGAAGAGTTATTGTTATTATTTATTAATGTTTAAAAAAAAGAAAAAACATAACCATTCCAAGGAACTTTAAAGGATACACACTCGAAAAGAAAAAAAGCAAGCAAGCAGCTGTGAATGCACTTTACATTGTTTATAAAGCTATTACAAGTATTTCATTGACCTGGAAAACAAAGTATTTTCTATTAATATGGACATTTGAACAGCAGCAAAACCAACTGTTGACATAACTAGGATCTAGGTTTGTAACAAGCAAGTTAGTAAAACACCAGGCTCTGTTAACCACAACACACAAAACTATGATTTCCACATGTTATGTTGTCTCATATACAATTGGAACGCACCATATGTTAGAATCCTATTTGTGAAGTTGGACTGCCCTTTTCTTCTCCTCTCACACACAAACACATTTTTTCTCCTCTTTTTCAACTGTTATTTATAGAAAGACATCACAGTCCTCACACTATTGCACTCCTCACAGCAAGAATCCTGTCTGCTTACAAATGTCAACCAGTTTGTTAGCACAAAGAGGAAAAATGCGATTCCATCTGACTGGTTAAATAAATAAATGCCCTTTCCACAATTCTAAGTCATCCATCCCATGTGAAACTACATAGCCCATCCTTCTGCTTGATTTATGATACCCTGCTAGCCACAGAATTACTTAGCAAAATAAGTTTGGATTGATGTAAAATCTTCTCTCTTCACCAGGAGAAAAAAAAAAATGTAAGACCCATAAAAAGAAGACATTAATTTAGGATTAGTTGAGCTATCATTGACTTATCAAAATAAAGCTGGAGACATAAATCAATTCTACTGCCTGGACAAAGATAAATCAATAAAGCTCAGAAACGCATTATTGATTCTGTAGCCATCTCTCAAAGGCTCTTCATTTGATTCCTCAGCCATCTGTTTAATTGAAATGATAATTCTGATAACTTCTGGTAGGCCCAGTGCATGCTGACTTTGATACAATATTATTCAATGAAATACAGATGGCGCATGACCTCTTGTCAGTGAGAATTCTAAATGTGTTATCCACATGATTAGTCTGGGTAGATACATTTTGTATTAAGCAAGATGCTTCTGTTCAAACTCATTCTTACATGGCCTTTAGCAGGTGAGTCTTTTGTTCAAATCCTCCTTTACAAATTGTTGGATAGTAAAGTAAACAGTTAAAAAGAGTATTTGACATTCTTCTTTCTAATAACCTCCCTGTCTTAACTTCTGCATGGGGTCTGAATCATTTACTTACGTTTTCTCCGTGAGTTGTACTTATTAAGTATAAGGACAATAGTGGATAATACGAGAAATGTGTCTTCAGCACAGATATTTTAGTTTGCTGTTACATTTTGCGTGAGGATGTGTGCAATCTTTCTATAAACCTGCAGCTAGGAAAAACACTATACAAGACTATTCAGCAATTTTGTAGCGTGAAACTATAAGATTATATTGTGTTCACATTTTAGAGAAATTCATTGTCAAGTATTAAAACAGATTTTGATTTTTTTTTTATGACAAGATACAATGGAGATATCCTCTGTTTTACTTTTTAAGAGCTCCTCTTCAACATCAAGCTACTGTGACAAAATACACACACCCGTACTACAAAAGATAGCATGCAACATACTGTACACTTTTTCTAGTGTTATAATGAAACAGCAGAACAAAAAAGCACATCAGAATCTGAAGACACCATCTGAAAATTATTAAACTGTCAAATGCATTTTGCACCAGCTTTTCTCTCCCATTTCACTCCCTCCATATCACAGAGAAAACAAAGCAATATACACGGTAATTCAGTCACAAAGGTCAAAATTTGAAATCTTGCTATTTTTTTTTTTTAATTTTTTTTACAGTAATTTCACAAGAAAGAAGTAGGAATACACTATCCAGAAAACCATAGAAAATAAACATATAACAATTTGAAAAGAGTTCGTAACATAATAGTTACATTATTTTCCCTGTAGGAACCATACAAAATCTGTGTGTTATATCACCTCTGGGAAATACAGAATGACATAAAGCAACATTAACTTCTAGACTAAAGGTATGCATATAAACATAGTCTTTGACAGCATAAATGTTCTATTTCCAAAAAATGAATTTGACTTAAGTAAAAACAAAGATATTGGATGTTCAGCTACAACCTCTACTCAGTAACCATATGACTATATCAATAAACTGCATAAATAAACCTGGCAGTGTTCTGCTAGTAAGATTGTAATTTGCACTTTCAATAGCACAGAGCAGCACAAAAAGTAGTGAAAACTGAAGTTTGCTTCAAGAAGTCATGGCTGTGCATCAAGAAAAACACAGTGGTGAGTGCTGGAAGCAGTTACCTTTCCATCACCAATAGGACTCATCTCAAAAAGCACTTAATATTGCTTTTAATAGGCAAATGCTTATCAGAGAAGGCCACTATTTGTTGTAGAGAATATCCTGAAACTTCCCTATGTTTCAGTTTTCCAACAAAGCAGATGCAAACAGTCACTGTCTCTTGAACAGTAAATTCCTTGGAGCAACACATAGTTGCATGGGGCTAGGAGAATTGCAGATATAGCAGGATCTCTCTTCAGAGTGTGAGAGGATCCTAGCTGTTCAATAATTTTTACACAGCCATAGGCTTATATTCTCTTTGGAAGAGGCTACTCAGAAATTCCACCTCTGCCCTCTCCAAAATCATTGCAATGTATCATATTTCCGGTCTATAAAATATGGAGGAAACAATCCTGGTGTAACTTGAAGCTCTGCCAGAGCACCAAATTTACTACAAGCTGATGAGGTCTTTACGTACTTTCTCTTATTGTACATCTGTGAAAAAGTCAGAAGGATACAAACTTCTTCATGAAGTTGTTTAGGTGAGGAGTGGATAGATTTTGCTGCTGTTGTCTATTTCTCCCTCACCCTACAAGAATAGGTCTACAGCATTTTGGCAGCACATGAACTAGCTGTTAGATACAGCTGAGTGAATCTTACTTTCTTATGGCACTGTCCACTGTAAAGCACAATGTCAGCATAAATGGAAAATTATACTTTCTGCAGGCATCCTAATTTTTAAACTGCATTTCCTGCTCGTATTAAATGGTTACTATAGCTAGAAAAGAATTTCGCTTAGAAAAGCAGCAAATGAAAACTGTGCACCCTCTTCCATTCTCATTTCAGTGTTGGTAATTGAAGTAGCAACTAACATTTGAGTGTATAACAGCACACCAACAAATTTTGTAGCTAAAGGATAGGTGTTAATTTAGTACTATTGTGTGAACTATTTGTGGTACAGTTTCTCCCCATTAACATTAATGAATATGCTATTTACATCATGTAGTGCATTTTATTTATAGTGATAAAAATAACTAAAAGTTGTGTAAGGAGGAATTTTGTTAAAGAAAAAGAAAAATAATCCTGTGGTTTATGGAATTCAGTCCTCCTTTCTATGTCTTTATCTTTGGTCTCCAGAAACATTCAGCAAGCGTCAATAAATGCCAGTGGGTACCATTTTTATCATGTTGAGGAATTCAATTCCAACTCTTTGCTTCATACGCACTTCCATGTCAGATGCCATTCTGTCAGACTGCCCCTCTGCTGCCAGCTGTTACACGGCAACAAAATGTAACAGGATATTGGTGGGAAGGTTCAACCTCTACTGCCAAACCACTAACATCCACCTCTGACATCGTGGGCCAAGATAATAAAAATAGGAGGCATTACTTTTGGAGTAGCCCACACACATTTTAGTATTTTTATTACTAGTGTTGTTTGTCAGGGAACTGAGTGTTTCTAAAGGGGGAAGGGATAGAGAACACTACAGATTCAGTATTCTGAATGAATATCATTTTGTGAAATAGCCTCCTCACTCTCTCTAGTATAGAAAATTCAATCTGAAAAGTAAATACAGAGGGAGATAGTAGAAAAAAATGTTCTGATGGAATGCAGTATGTATTCATATCCAATTAAAGCTGAAATATAATTTGAGGATGCAAGTGAAGGAAAAAACAGTTGGTACAATAAACATTTTCAAAAATATTTTTTCATGCAAATTTACCTTTTCCTTCAGTTATCGATTACCATTGCAGTCAGAGAATATTGACATGTGCATGAAACCATATCAAGTTAAAATCAAGTTTCTGATGGAGATCAACCAGAGATACTCTATGTTTAGACTTAAAAACACTCATGTTCTAAAATAGATTCTGTAACCAGCTCTGCCACACACCTGTCAAGGTTGATTGATCATCTAAAACATCATTCTCCTGTAATCTCACCAAGAAGCAGTGGCAGCACAGACACCAGTCCTTGGAGAAGATTTACCTCTCAGACAGATTCTGCTGATTACATTGCTTCTGTGCCACCCTCACTGCCCATACAATAAAACAAAATCAGAGCAAAAACTTTAATTGTACCACTTGATTGGCAGAGGTTGAAGAGTGAAATCAAAAGATTTCTGAAGTAAATTACATTATTAAGTTTAAATATATATATAAAAAAAATCAGGGAAAGGGTTTTCATACTGCTTAAGTCCTGAGCTTCATTTCAGCAGAGCCCAGGAGCTGTTCGTCCTTTGCAGGAAAAAGGGCCTAACAATTCAAAATTTAGGTAAGAAGGTATCATATAAGATTATATGCTTTGTACACAGCCAATACATCTGAAGAAAAATGATGAAATTTTTTTTTTTTTTTTTTTTTTTACATTATGTTTGTGGAAAAAGTACTTTGAGGATCTAAGCAATGAGCCAATCAATGCCAATTCTAATTCAGAAACATTCCTTAAAAAAATATCTGGCAATCTCAACATGGATAATTTCAGAACAAACATCTTGGAGCTTTACTTTCAAAATAGTGTTTCATTTACAGATTAATCTAAATTAAAAGTGAAGACAAAATAAGTAGAAAAGAAAGGTAACATTTAAAATCAAATGAATTATACCAGCTTAATCAGAAAATAGGTGGGGTTGTAATTATCCTATTTTGCATGGCGAATAGAAACAATGAAAGATCCATTCAGCAACTAAACATTTTTTCTCTCTATTCTACAAAGGTTATGTATGTTATTTCTCAAAGAAAAAAAAAAGAATTATTTAATCCCCCACAAGAGGGTTTATTTTACTCCCACAGCGCCAAAATAAAATTCACAGAAAGAGGCAAACTTTGGTCTGGAGTAGAATACCTTAAGTTATATGGGCTAACCAAGCCCACCAAAAAAAGTTATCCTCAGTTTGAAGTTAAAAACTACAATCAAATCTGTGCCTATATTGCACATCATCTCTATCTTTGGCAGAACAAATGACACCAACATGAAATGTAAATTGAATAAAAGATAAGCCCTTGTCCATTTGTAAACATAAGCATTTGAAATAAACAGCAATCTCCCTATCTCTGAGATGCCTCCCAGTAACTGTATAAAACTGATACCAGTAGATAATAGATAATATGGACATAATCACTTTGAGTAGAAAATTTTAAAAAGATCTCAATTATCAAATATTTTTGTAAGCATTTTGAAGAAGCATTATCTAAATCCCTACAAAAACACCATATTAAAAGCAAAACAATGTTTCAACTGGAAAAAAAATCTTTAAAATTCACACTGACACGCTGAACAAACGAGAAGCATAGCATCACTCTAGTCTTTATTGAGTTTTGTTTCATTTTAACTAACAAACAAAAAGCACAGAGAAAAAAAGTACTATAGAAATAGTGGCTGTTAAAAAGGTATACCAGTATACTATTTAAGAAAAATGTGTTCAAAATTTGGCTTAAGGAAGACATTCTGATAGGTTAGCTAAAAACAACTTAGAGAATATCTTTTCCCCTAAACAAATTCTTATGGTAATTCCAAACTGAATTCTTTACTCCATAGTCTGCACCTATTGTTTTTGCCTGAGTACATAGAAGAAATAAGAGGCAGCTGCATTTCAACTGCAAAACAATTGAGGTGTCAATACAGCTGTCCCCAGCTTCAAGCAGAAGCTAAGGACATCTAAATCCAGACCACCAGCTGCCTAATGAAACTGTACAGCACGCCATATTTAAATAAATGCTCGGTAGATTAATCTGCATTTCACAGTGAACTTTTAGCGATGTAGTAACCAATGGATAACCTCAGGTATACACAAACTCTTTGATAGTTTATCATTCTACTTAGTAATTAAATATTAATTTATTCAAATCTTAGGATTTAGGAAGGTTTCTTATTTAAAAAGAGCAAACAATGACAGTATAAGTTCTACTGAAGAAGCACTGATAAGATGTGAGCACTTCAAGTCTTGTCTCACATTTAAACATGACTGCATTGTAACTGAAGTCTGCAGTTTAGATTTGTCAAGCTCAATACTATATCTAGGTAATGAAAATGCCTACTAATGCAGAAAAGCATTATGAGTTTTCAGGGACACACTAATTTTCACTGATGTGCATGCAGTTACCAGTTGTACAAGAGTGCTTGACTTTTATATGTATGTACTTCTAGGAAAAAATTAACAGTATTAATGAATATTCTTAATTTAACAGTTTTACTTAGAATTCCAGAGCATATGGACAATCTGATACACCTCAAATGATTAGAGACACGGAATAAAAAGAATGACAAACAGGAACAGAAGAGAAATTGCTGGGAACTTAATACATTGCGCTAGCACACTGAATTTGGCTCAGTTCCTGCCTATACAACAGACCTTTGACAAGTTACTGAATCATTCAGTAGGAGAGTAATCGGGGAGCTGGCCTGGCTAGAAAACAAAAACTCCATTGGCAGGGGACAGGAATAATAGTGACCGTTTAGCACTACTTTTGCTCTACCAATACAGAACTGAGATCACTGCAAAACTTTGTAAAGGCCAGGGAGAAAAATTTTAAGCTATGTATCACTGAACATGCTGGAAAATCTACCTCATAGAGGTTTTCTCAATTTTTCTTTTCTTAGAAAAAAATAAAAAATATTTTTGAAAAATACTCAAAATTCTGCAAGTAAAGAGTTAAAGCTCCAAGAAATACAAGCAGTTTCTCAGAAACCAAAGGCTGAGCACATACACTTTATTTCCATCATTATACCTTATTATTCAAATAAAATAATATGACCTGCATTTTTATACATCCTTAGATGAAAGCATATTGACTACTGCTGGGTACTATGCTACTTAATCTAGACAAACTGAATTCATTAGAGTTGCTGGGAAAAAAAAAAAAAGAACACAACTCAGTTTGTAACTACAGCTTAAACATAACAAAAAGGTGTAAGGGTGAAAATTTTCAGTCTTTTGACAGTCATCAGCTAAGTTGGCTCTGAATTTTAAATGAAAGTGGCTATGCTGCTAGTTGAAAATAAATTCTCCATGTGACTGTTGATTAAAATATTAAAACTAACACTTTGGAGATAAAAGATCATGTAAAATGTTTAATAAAAATATTTTAGATTATTATGATAATTAACATGATGTAAAAATGATTTTTTTTTCCCAGAAAAGTTACTAAACATGACATGTATGTTAATTTTAAAAAATTGATTTCATATCATCTTTTGTTTAATTCTGCCATGTCTTAATGTTTGATTGATTAGGGGCCTGGAGTATCTCCCATATGAGGAAAGGCTGAGAGACCTGGGACTCTTCAGTCTGGGGAAGGCTGAGAGGGGATCTCATAAGTATTTGTACAATGTGCAGGTGTCAAGGCAAGGGGGGCAAACTCTTTTTGGTGGAGGGCAGGAAACATAACAAGGGGTAATGGGCACAAATTGAAACACAGGAAGTTGCATAAACATGGAAGAACAACTTTACTGTGAGGGTGACAGAGCACTGCAACAGGCTGGCCAGATAAGTTGTGATCTCCTTCTCTGGAGATATTCAAGATCTGTCTGGATGCTTTCCTGTGTGACCTTCTGATTCAATGATTTCTACAGGTCCCTCCTCACTGCAGTTTGTGATTCAGTGATGGTGTAACATGCAACTTAACATTTTCCTTTTGAGGAATTATCCAGGATTTTGATTTGAGTGAGGCCTGATGTTTGTGTATTAGAAGGCATATAGGGAGCAGATGCAGCAATACAGAGAATATTCTAGGCATAATTTACTCAGAAAACATAGTCTGTAAAAGTCAAGGTTGTCTGGCAGGGCTGCCCATTATTCTTTTGCTGTTATACTCTGCAACCAGATCCACAGCATGCACCTCTCACTTGTATTCTACAAAGTTTCTGAAGGAACTCTGAGAGCAGATGATTCTACAATTCTCTAAATTCCTCATTCCAGGAAAACTCTCAGCTGCAGAGTTTAAGAGCCTTACTAACTCCCCAGGTCTTTTCACTCAAGTATTTCTGGGTCTCTGCAAGATCTGGTCTTTCTACTTCTCTCCCCTTCCCCTTATCTGCGGCTAATGCTACAACGCCCCAACAGTCCAGGATAGATATGCTGCTTTCTGCACCAGAAGAAGGAATGGTCCCTTTGCTCCAGGCAATTCCTGAGGAGATTCACCTTAAGACTCAGCCCTCCCTCTCATTTTACCCACACAATCCCAATCAAGACCAGAGCCTTCAAGAGCATGTGCCCACTTCCACAAGAGGACAGAAGAAGGAGAATACATCATGTCTAATTCAACATTAGAATTTACTTCTTATAATGGCCTCTATTTTATTATTGCTTCAATACATTTGCAATTAATTTAAGTGAAATATTTAAATCAAGATGTTTATGGAAACAAATTAAAAAAAATTTCTCCAAGACACAGAAATCAAGTGAGAGAAGAATTTCTGCAAAAAAACTTACCATGTGGCCTCCTCACATTACATCTGAAAAAAAAAAAAAAAAAACTTTTCCAAGCTCTTCTGAATTTCCTGATCTTTATTAAACATCCCCCTTCCCCTCCCTCAGTCATTAAAATTATATTTGCTAAATTTTCCCTTTCTTTGGTCTGACAAACATTAGTCAAGGAAGATTACAGATTACTTTCAATCCCCCCAGCTTTTCTTAAGAGACCGTCCTGCAGTCACTTGAATGATGTAATAATATTGTTGGTCTTAATGCTTCAGGTCTCAAAAAAAAACTGTAGAAAAGGAACGTCAACTTTCAAAAAGTTGTAGTATAAAAAAAAGAACCCATTTGAAAGGATAAATTGATTACTACGATAAAACCTATCTTCTGAGAGGTAACAAAGTGGCGTCAATCAGAGAAGAGTAGACAATGAAAAAATAAATCTAGAACGTTAATGAAAACATATCTACTGCGACAAAAAAATATGGTAACCGTCATTACCACTTAACTATGGATTAAACAAGTTCTCTCATGCTCACACTCTACTGAGGATTAAAGTTAAAATGGGCATATCTGGTAAGTGAAGTCATTGTTGTATTATACCATGCTAAAGTGCACAACCCCTTTCACACTGATTTGCAGTTATCAGCATTTAGTAGTAATTGGATCTTGGGAAGCAGATGGTTAATCTTTCCCTTTCACTGTGATCTGTTTGATGTGAAACGGAATGTTACCATAATTTAAAGACAACAAGGATTATGTGAATGATAGTTGTGTGAAGGGCC
The DNA here is from genome assembly GCF_002078875.1 of Numida meleagris. NCBI lineage: Eukaryota > Metazoa > Chordata > Aves > Galliformes > Numididae > Numida > Numida meleagris. Next base: position 18,641,456 of record NC_034412.1, on the reverse strand, counting down.
TTGAGGAACTTCTTTATCCTAAAAAGAAAACAGAAGTTCCTAGAAGCTCTGACACCTATATATCCATCACTCAATATTGTATGATATGCCACACAGTAATTATAATTTGTTTAAGGCTCCTTTTACAAGTTACAGAAAAAAATTATGTTGATTATAGTTTGCTTCAGTTTACACTTGATAAAGTATTTTGTGTGTCAGTCCAAGAACTTTAAGCTGTTAGACACAATGAAATCTGAAACTCCAGTTCTCACATTTATAGTTTTAAGCTCTGTTAAAATAATACATATATAGTGATTAAAGTTTCACTCAAATTAATAACGCTTCAAACCATTGATTGTTGCTTATGTGACAGTCATTTGATTTGGGATCAATTTTAAATACATTCATGTTATTATATATAAAATGTTGTGTGTGTATATATGTGTGTATAGATAGGTATACACACACATATATATATATAAACATTGACAATGTCATTGCCATTGATGATGGCCCACGAGAACCTAATGAGGTTCAACAAGGCCAAGTGCAGGGTGCTGCACTTGGGCCAGGGCAATCCCAGGTATTTATACAACTTGGGGGAAGAAGTACTTGAAAGCAGCCCTGCGGAGAGGGACTTGGGGATCCTGGTGGATGAGAAGCTGGACGTGAGCCAGTAGTGTGCGCTGGCAGCCTGGAAGGCCAACTGTGTTCTGGGCTGCATTAAAAGAGGAGTGGTCAGCAAAGAGAGGGAGGTGGTGGTTCCCCTCTACTTGGCTCTCGTGAGGCCCCGTCTGGAGTACTGTGTCCAGGCCTGGGGCCCCCAGAACAAGAAGGACACAGAGCTCTTGGAAAGAGTTCAGAGGAGGGCGACTAAGATGATCAGAGGGCTGGAGCACCTCTCCTATGAGGAAAGGTTGAGGGAACTGGGCTTGTTTAGTTTGGAGAAGAGAAGGCTCCGGGGATACCTCATTGTGGCCTTCCAATACTTGAAGGGAACGTATAAACAGGAGGGGGATCGATTGTTCATGAGGGTGGATAGCGATAGGACAAGGAGGAATGGTTTTAAATTGAGACAGGGGAGACGTAGGTTAGATATTAGGAGGAAGTTTTTCACTCAGAGGGTGGTGACGCACTGGAACAGGTTGCCCAGGGAGGTTGTGGACGCCCCATCCCTGGAGGTATTCAAGGCCAGACTGGACGTGGCTCTGGGCAGCCTGGTCTAGTGGTTGGCGACCCTGCACTTAGCAGGGGGGTTGAGACTCAATGATCTTTGAGGTCCTTTTCAACCCAGGCCATTCTATGATTCTATGATTCTGTGTTAGATTCGGTCTTCAGGTTTGGAAACAATATCAAAATCAGTTACTTATACAACCAAGCATCCACTGCATGACAAACATTTGCAAAAGTTTTCTGCATTGAATTGTCAAATCTTTCCTAGCAAGAGATTATATATATATATTTGTTCCAGAAGTAATGCTTCCTATTTATTTCCATAGAAACTAAAACAGATACAAAGAGAACAATAACACTATTTGGTAGAGCAAGTTCTCAGCTACAAAACACTCTTGCAACATAGACATCACCATTAGCTACATATGTTCTCCAGTAATGAACAAGAGACTAAGTGTCACACTCATGAAAATCTGCACCAGCAGAGATGACCTGCTGCCACTGTCGCCACTGCAGAAACACACCACCCACCACCCACTGTGCTCATTTCCATGGTTTGGTCTCCAGATATGTTCAGAAAGCTACAGTGAATATCAGTGGGTGCAATTTTTCTGCATGCAGGAATTCAATGACACATCTGTGTCAAGCAATAGCACTGCTGTTTCAGGCAGTTCTAGACAGTTGCAATTGTCTGAATCATGACAAAACGCTACTGTTTAGCAAGACCCTCACTTCAGTACTGTGATATTTTCTGCACTTAATAAACTATCACACATTGAACAGTATCAAGTCTGAACCATAACTTTGGGCACTAACATTCTTGAAATGCAGATGTGTGTACCTCTACATATCAAATCTTGTAGCCCAAACTTGTCAGACAACAGCAACTTTAACAGGCCAAAACTGGAAGAATCTAGATGTCTAAAGACATAGTAAAAATACCATATATCAAATAAGCTCAATTCTAGGATGTCTGTCTTTAAATACGTACACAGAACTCCCTTATCATTAAATCTGTTATCCTATCACAGAACAAATTCATGCTAATTCATGATTCCTTTGATACTAAGAATTGTTCTCTATGGGAACAATCAAGCTATTAGTGGGAGCAATATAAGGCAGTCCAGCGACTGATCACAACAGCATCATGTGCTAAAAGACTGTTTTTCCTCAAAAATACATTAGTCTGACATATTTGAAGAATGAGCCCACAGCCCACTGTTAGCACAGACTAACTCAAATGCATAAAGAATCTTGAAGAAAGAGAGGAGTTAATCATCTGTGCCCAAGTCACCATCCTGTAAACTGTATTTTATTAGCACTCTGATCCCTTGTGGCCTGTGGAAATGTTTTTTTTTAACTTACATAGGAAATATTAGACAGGATTCAAAGATGCCCTATTTATAAATGCTACTGAATATTTGATTTCTCTGTAACACTTTCAGGTGTTGGTAGAATTAGTACTGAATGAACATGGTAAAGAGAACCACATTTACCTTTTTGCTTTTTTTCCCACCCTCTTCAGAATTGTAGAGGTGGTTAAATTAGGAGAGTCCTCAATGAGGATGGGAAGGTATTTTACCCAGATATAAGAGAGGTAGGCAGGAGTCAAAATATAGTTGAATTAGTTAAGCCTTTTACTGACTCTAAAAATTGAGTAAATAATTAGAGATACCATCCATCTACTGAGTAAATAATGGATTAAAAGGACTTACTCACTCCATTTTTTATGAAAGCAATTATGATAGAGCCACCTCTATCAGTTTCCTCACTCTCACTCTTAATACTCAAATATTTACTATGCCAGACCAAGTTTACTAAAGCATAGGTCCTTTCAGAATATCTCATTCTTAAAAGTGAACTCTTTAGAAGGTAGCAATAAGCAGCTCCAGCTAACAAGAGCAATGCAGATAATTTTCACAATGCTGCATAAAACCATATTTGCAGTTAAATGGTCATATGAACACTTTTGCCTGCAAAAGTCTTGGCATCTCAAGTGACAAGCATTCCAAGCATAACATCTTGCCCTTTCCTGAGCATTTGAAGACTAACATCAGTGAAGTCAGGTTACCATCTCCTGAGAAAGTACACTCACAACCCAAAGATACTCAGAGAAAGAAAAATATTTCAGTCTTGAAGAGAGTTCTGGACTCTAGAATAGCAACCCAGTTATTAAGTGATCCTGGTACCAGATATTATGGTGTTCATGTTTTCATACTGCAAAGACAGTATGGTAATATCAAACTCCCCTTAAAAGTGCTTTGAGAATTACTGATGAAAAGGGCAATCTAAAAAAAAAAAACATTTTTTTGAAATTAAATGAAGTCCCTTAAGATATATTTGTTCTTTGTTCAGAAATTTGAAATTCTTGCTGTCCACTCCCAAATCTATGGCACTCATTTTTTGTTTTGTTTGTGAAGGAGTTTAAGAGGATTTAAAAGAGGCCTTTTAATACAATAACTGAAAAAGAGCATGGTGTCTGATTTATGTATACCTAAACTTCAACTGCTTCTGGAGGAATGAAACTTATGAGACTTGGCACAACAAGGAACTACTTTAAAAAAAAAGAGAGGCTGTTGGTTGGAAATCAGACTGCCTTGCTTTCCTTGCTGAAAGCCAGGTTCACAGCACTTTCAGCTGAAGTCATATTCCAGCAAAACATGTTTCCTGAAACACCAACACTCTACTGGAACAATGACATGTCTTTCACAAGGGGCACGTGAAGATGCATTTCACAATATACTTTTAAGAGTTAAGCAGTCCATGTTTTTTTAGAGGGAAGATTAGCCCTCTTAGGCTAATTATCAGTACCAACTTACACCAGAACTTCATTATACAGCTGCCTGCTGTGTAAGGAAGTTGTTGACACAACTCCAGCATAAGTAACTTCTCTTCACAGTTCAACAGTTATTAAAAGGAATGAAAAATACACACCACTGAGGCATTTAACTAAACAACAATTAATCCTCCCCTCACAAGGCAAGGCCGCCATTCTGTCACATAAGTGACAAAACTATAAGATGACATAAGGAACATGGACATACCTGGAGATAACAACACTATTCCATTTTGATCCAAATTTTAATGTTTTCATTATGCATTGAAAATTTTGACAATATGAAAATGTGTGTGGCCCTGTGAATAAGGAAGGCTACAACTCTGTTCAGCCCAGTTCCTGGCAAAGCCTGTAAGCATATGGCTTGCAGTGGTACTACTCCGGCTGTCTCAACTACCCTCAAGTACCCAAACTAGAGTACCTCAAGTACCCTAACAAGCTGGAAAGTATGAATCAGTTCCTCCTTCTTACAAAATACATTCAAAAGAGAATTAAGCTGAAATGGAAATATCCACAAAATTGCTTCTGCTGTAAATATCTGGATCTTAGTATTTCACTCAGAAGACAAAGAGATTTCTTTTTCACATACTGAAAAAAATTCACCCAAGCTAAAACAGTACCACAATCAAAACATTCCAGAGATTTACATATTCACTTAAGACTGGTTTAACAGTTTGAAAGGGAAGAACATACAAGGTGTGAAGTCCACAGGGATTAGTGATCCTACCAAGTAGCATGAAGCATAACATCTTGCTTATGCATAAAGGCTGCAATGAATTATGCAGCATGTGTCTATTTTAAATTATTTTTAAGTGAAGTGTTCAGCTATGCTTCAGACAAGCTTACATCTGTGTTTTTGTCTTGGAAGGAGGGAGGACGAGAGAAGGAACAAGAAAGCATAGCAAAGTGAGCAAGGAAACAAAGTACTTCTCTCTGAATTTTTGTATTCATGTCACTTTTCAAAGATTCATTTTAGCAGCTAGCAAGGCAACTGCCTTATTTGTGTGGTCTGTATAATTCTCACGTTGCCTTACTAATTACACTCAGTTAATTATGACAGAAAAAATGTTGGACCAGAAACTGTAACTGTAAAATGTTTTATCACATAGAAAATTTTAGAGGAAACTATCAAATAAATGTCCTTTCAATCACTGCAAGCACTTATTTTTAATTCTTTGTAATGTTGCTATCACCATGTTAATCTGTTACTTCCAGAAAGACAATGACTATCCATGACTGTTACATCTTAAGCTTCCTCTGAATGATGCCCCCATCCTGAAGGAAGTACCTCGTGAACAAAGATCACGACTAAACACAACACTGGCTAAGACAGCAGTCAGAAGTGTTCTGTCTCAGCCAGAAGTACCTTTCTGAATGTGTTGAGGCTGGTTAAAGAGGCAGCTGCTCTTTGCCCACATTGTCTGCATGCTGTTTCTCAACCACGAAGCTCAACCCTTCATATTGTGGAGCAAAAAGCCCTGCTATCAAATACGTATATCACCCTGACAAAACCATGTTAGGAAGGAGCTATGCAAGCAGTTGGACCAAAAGATGTAGGGAACAGCAAATACTAATGATCAGCAAAGAGAGAGTGAACAACAAGGTACAGGGACATTTTGATCAAGATGTAGTCTCAACTTTGCTCACTCCACTTTGCCACTAAATCTCATGAGACTATTGATTGTCAGGCTGTCCATTATGGTCTCTCATGATAAGTTGTTCCCTTCAGTGGAAAGAATAAACAAAATTCCACAATCACTGTAAGACATAAGGAAGGCACTGCATAAAGCAATGTGCATTGTATTGAGGGAAATGTTTTGAGGAAGTGTGTATTTGTAAACAGAAGGTTATTCAAAGAAGATAAATGTACAGAAGACAAGTCATTTTTAAATGTGATCCATACTAGAGTGATATCAAAGTGAGGAAGCTCCATATAAACTTCTGTACTTCCTTCAGTGAGTTTCAAGTGGATGATTCTCTCATGTGTTAAGACCGCACACTCACAAAATAAGCTGGGCTGGGTAGGTGGCCACAGCCTAACCTCCTGCCACACTGACCTGTGAACAATCCCAGTACACCAAGATGAATTTCCTGCATCTTTCTCCTGCATTAAGTGCATGAAATACATCTCACCTCCTTAGAAGGAAGAGTTTCCATACATGCTTCCATTAGCATACACTCTCTCCACATACAAGCACTTATGGCTGAAGGAATAATACAAACACTTCCTAGTATTTCCTCTTACCTTTTCTTAAAAAAAAAAGGCCTAAACCGACATTTTCTTAACAAAGCTATGGCATGTACAGCCTTCAGGGCTCAGTGAAACTGGCTATTTCTCTGTTCCATTTCCATTTCAGGAAATATAAGTGTTCATATCATAGGTGGTATTTTGCACTCATAGACATCTTTCTTCATTACTCTGTTGACTGTAGACAGAACTACAGCTCTCCCATTTGGCTGTGTATATGTCCCATGTTCTAGGAATACTTTCAATTCCATTCCTTCTTCAAATAATGTATTGAACTCTTCCCACTGGTTTTCCACCTCGTGAGAAGAACTGAAAAAAAAAAAACACTCTTCACTCCCCAGGTTATAAATAGATTTAACAAATGAAATTGGTTGACTCGATTGGGATAAAAATGCTCTGAGTTAGCAGCTGTCTTTTCCCACTCTCCCTTAAGTTGTCTCAATCAGTGCCTGCCCAAAATACAACCACGCTTCAGAAAAAGAATGGTGTGTTTTCATTTAAATTGTTACCTTATGTTTTTTGGCAGCTTCCTTAGCTTCTGAACTGCAATCACGTCATTTCTTTCAGAGCAAAAGCTTCTCGGAGCTATGTTTCTGGTGACTTCTTTGTGAAAAATCAACAGCACACCATGTTGCTGTAAATCTGGGACTGAAGCTTTGAGTCCATCTAAAATTTCAAATAAAACAGAATTAGAGGATACACCAAGAACAAAATCTGCAGACATAATTACCACATGTTTCCAGTTTGTAGGACAGACAGAGGAGGATATAGAACACAGCATGAATACAGAGTACAGCTATGGCTGCATCTATCCCATGGCTGTTTTTTTCTTCCCATGCTGAAGTCTTACTTACTTCCCCACGTAAATGAAAGGCTGTGTACTATGTCTGTGTTCCATATGGCTAGGGTCTCCATATCTAAAGATTTAGACTACTTGCAGCACAATCTACCACTGCATTTCAGCAGAGAAGAAATAATACTGTTCTTGTAGCAGAAACAATACCTTGGTCCTGTAACCCGAAAATACAAATTTCGGAGCTTCTATGACACTTGAAGAGACAGAAAAGGGAATGGATGGAATGCTGTCAACAGAAATGTCAATGTGTCCTTCTGCATGAAAAGCTAGAATACTAGATTTCTTCACTTCATGAATATATCTCGTACTGAAAAGCATCCTTCCACTCCCTTTTTAGGGCAGAGGGGTGGTTTTTTGGTTTTGAGGTGAGTTTGTTGATATTTTGTTGGAGGGGTTAGAAAAGCAATTTTCTTATGATTATTTCATATTCTGTTTTCCTGGCAATAACTGATGAAAACATGGTGAATACCTGATTAAAACACAACACCCGATCATCTACATAAAACAGATCACTGCTGACAAAGTCCTAGGGCACACGCAAATATTATTAATGGTGTCAACACATTCCCACTTCTCCAGTGATTAGAAGTAGATCTGAATTGGGAATGTGGAGATTTTTCTTTTCTGAGTAGAAATACCTCTTTCCCTAACCAATGTAGAATTAAATGAAAGCTAAAGAGATGAAGTGTTGAAATCTATAGAGCAGTAATTCTAGCTTTAGTCAGTGACTTATGAATACAAATCACAAGGGTTACTGGGAATAAAGCCAGGGTTTTTTTTATTCAAGTGTTTACTAGTTGTGTTGTAGCTTAGAAAGGGACATGTGAGCACATGGGAAAGAAGAGTCACAATTCTTAAGTAGTCTGCCTTATAAATCAGAACGCCTTTCTAAGTGCATATATTTGTGTGAAAACAATTACACATTCTTATTACAGGGGAAATAGTAGCATAGAAAGAAAAAATTATAGGGAAACAAATCACTTTTTTTTTGTCTAAGTCTTTAATTGAGAAACTGAAACAGAGATACATATATAGACATAGTCTTTTTCTTCATGTACCTGTTCCACTTCCAAGTTCTAAACAGAATCAAAGGACCAAAAAAAGAATAATATTCCTGCCCCATGTAAGAACATTCCCATCCACTTCTGAAAAACAGATAGAATTATAAAGCTAACAGAAACAACAGTGAATGAGCCCGGCTTTTACGTATTTATCATGAGGGTAATACCCATCTCTAACTGCTACCAAAACACATTTCCCCACAGGCAAGGGCATGAGAAATAGCAGCAGTTACCTTTCATTGAAGCTTTATGGGAGCAAAGCACTGACATATTTATGTCACTTCAAATAAAATTTAAAGTAAATAATACTATTAAATACATATATAAGGACTTCCTACTCTGTTTCATATGTCTTAGATTGTAAAAAGGTTCTTTGGAAACAAATCTTATAGCTTGCATTTACAACACTTAAAATCTCTAAAGCAGATAGTAGGTGATGTCTTTAAAATTAGCTAAAAATGAGGTTTTCCAATACATTGCTGAGAGACTGTAGTGCCTAATAATACAAACAGATGTCACGAGGGACAGTTCAAATATATTCAAGTTAGTTATGATCAGAAGTGTGAAACATGGAACTTCTAAAGACTCTACATTTTTTCTCCAGGTAATCACCTATGGAAAATCTGGCCCTAAACTACTAAGAAACTCCAAGTCCATTTAGAAATGAATGGAACATGGTTTTCAGGAAACTAAGTTACTCATTTGTTTTTTAAACCAAAATTTGAATTATAAATTTATTCATATTCTTCCAAACCTGTATGCGTTTATGGGCTTGTTTGCACTGCAGTACAAGCATTTTGGAACATAAGCAACCTGTCATATGTAAAAAGTTAAAATCTTATGCAGTATTAAATCTTAAACCTGCATTTAAATAATATTGTAAGTGCAATATTTCTTTTTAAACTCAAACTAAATAAGAACCCATTCTTATATAGGAGTTACTTAGTTCATTTTACCAGAGGTTCAACTTATGATTTCAGTTAACAACTATGAATCTACAAAAATTCATTTCACTGGTATAGATTAATTTTGCATTTCTAGACACGTAACAGCAAATTTTCCCAGCTAATTTTTAATCTTAAAAAAGTACAATAAACCTTTTGTTTCTGATATTGAAAATCCACCCATCATTGAGTTGAAAACTTAGCATACACTTACATTCACTTTCTTTAGCTTTGTTCTTTAAAAATGGATGATAAATGGAAAAATATAATTTGTGTTTAGCTCAAAACAGAGGGAGATTGGGGTATAAGAGGCAGGCAATAGCACATCAATTGTTCTACCTCTGGATAATTCCTTTAAAACACAAAAATCCTGAAAGTATCAGTCTTCCTCTTAGTACTGACAATTTGGTTTACTTAAGTGCAACAAACAAGCAATTTACTTCCCCCAGTAAATTTATCATGTCACTGGAACTCTTAGCTTCCTCATCTCTGGGAAAGTTCATTCTTGGCTACACTGCTTCCATGAGGCTACACATCATAGTGTTAAGCTTTTTAATACAATTTCTGGCAACAGGACTCCAGGAGATCAATAGTGCTGTTTCCTAGGCTCTAAAACTGTTTTTAGTGATATACTGTATTGTCAATGTCCAATAAAATAAAATGCTGACATGTCATCTCATCCACGTTAGATTTGTCACTATGTTTTCCTTTTACCTTGTTGGGAAGAAACTTTATGAATGGAAAATATGCACTGCAAGTATTTCAGCCTCCCAATCTCAAAGCAGATGACAAACACAAAGAAAACCAATTCCATATGAAAATTACACTCCTTATATTAAAAACTTGAACACAGAAAAGCTGCAGTCTCATTCAAATAATACATCCCACTATTCAACATATTACTTCCATCTTTGTAAATCACTTCCAAGTGCATGGAGTTCATGGTACATATTGATAAGTGGTGGGAGTGACAGCAAGTATAGTGGCACTTTAGATGGCTCTTAAATCCAGTAAAGTCCATTCTTTATAAGCCCTGCACAGCCTACTTTCTCTTCACTAGTACTTACCCAGTAGTAAATGACGGGTTATTAGCAACTATGTTGTGAGAAAATACTCCTTATAATGAGGTCGCTCTTTGTTAATACAAGACAGCTGCCACAAGCAACTTATGCCTTAAAGAACCTTTGACACTGTCCCCCACAGCATCCTTGTGGAGAAGCTGGCTACCCATGGTTTGGATGGGCATATGCTCTGCTGAGTGAAACACTGGCTGGATGGCAGGGCCCAAAGAGTTGCGGTCAGTGGAGTTAAATCCAGCTGGTGACCATTCACAAGTGGTGTCCCCCAGGGCTCAGTACTGCGGCCGCTTCTATTCAACATCTTTATTAATGACCTTGATGAGTGGATTGAGTGCAACCTCAGTAAGTTTGCAGACGACACCAAGTTGGGAGGGAGTGTTGATCTGACAGAGCGTAGAAAGGCTCTACAGAGGGACCTGGATAGTCTGGAATGATGGACCGAGGTAAACTGTATGAGTTTCAACAGGGTCAGGTGTTGGGTCCTGCATTTTGGTCACAACAACCCCAGGCAACCCTACAGGCTTGGGGAGGAGTGGCTGGAAAGCTGCCTGATGGAAAGGGACCTTGGTGGGCTGATGGACAGTCAGCTGAACATGAGCCAGCAGTATGCCCAGGTGGCCAAGAAGGCCAATGGCATCCTGGCTTGTGTCAGGAATGGTGGGGTGAGCAGGACTAGGGAAGTCATCCTGCCCCTGTACTCAGCATGGTGAGGCCCCACCTCGAGCACTGTGTTCAGTTTTGAGTGCCTCAGTACAGAAAGGACACTGAGGTGCTGGAGCAGGTCCAAAGAAGGGCAACAAGGCTTGTGAAGGGCTTGGAGAATATGCCCTATGAGGAGAGACTAAAGGAGCTGGGGCTATTTAGTCTGGGAAAGAGGAGGCTGAGGGGAGACCTCATTGCTCTCTTCAAATACCTGAAAGGTGATTGCAGTGAGAGCGGGGTTGGTCTCTTCTCAGCGGTGACAGGTGACAGGACAAGGGGAAACAGCCTCAAGTTGCACCAGGGGAGGTTTAGTTTGGATATCAGGAAAAACTTCTTTACAGAAAGGGTTGTTAAGCACTGGAACAGGCTCCCCAGGGAGGTGGTTGAGTCACCATCCCTGAATGCATTTAAAAACTCTTTGGATGTGGTGCACAGGGACATGATTTAGCAGTGAGTTGTTAGAGTTAGGGTAGTATGGTTAGGTTGCGGTTGGACTTGATGATCTTGAAGGTCTTTTCCAATCTGAACAATTCTATGATTCTAGGATTCTAAAGTTTTCTGAGCAATCTTTTGATGGGGCTCATTTTGATTACCTCAGGGGACATGGGGATCCTGGTGGATGAGAAGCTGGACGTGAGCCAGTAGTGTGCCCTGGCAGCCTGGAAGGCCAACTGTGTTCTGGGCTGCATTAAAAGAGGAGTGGTCAGCAAAGAGAGGGAGGTGGTGGTCCCTCTCTACTCGGCTCTCGTGAGGCTCTGTCTGGAGTACTGTGTCCAGGCCTGGGGCCCCCAGAACGACACAGAGCTCTTGGAAAGAGTTCAGAGGAGGGCGACTAAGATGATCAGAGGGCTGGAGCACCTCTCCTATGAGGAAAGGGAACTGGGCTTGTTTAGTTTGGAGAAGAGAGGGCTCCGGGGATACCTCATTGTGGCCTTCCAATACTTGAAGGGAACGTATAAACAGGAGGGGGTTCATGAGGGCGGATAGCGATAGGACAAGGGGGAATGGTTTTAAATTGAGACAGGGGAGACATAGGTTAGACATTAGGAGGAAGTTTTTCACACAGAGGGCAGTGACGCACTGGAACAGGTTGCCCAGGGGGGTTGTGGACGCCCCATCCCTGGAGGTATTCAAGGCCAGACTGGACGTGGCTCTGGGCAGCCTGGTCTAGTGGTTGGCGACCCTGCACTTAGCAGGGGGGTTGAGACTCAATGATCTTTGAGGTCCTTTTCAACCTAGGCCATTCTATGAAGATCATTTTGGGATGGGTTCATATGCAACCAAAAAACCCCAGCATGAAAAGGAGTACCCCACATAAATATGAACGGGTATAATTGAACCACTTCAGGTTCACAGAGCAGATTAGTTCCATCTTTCTTTTCTTGATTTTGCAAGGCCTCTGTTTTGCTTGGATACTTTACATAAGGAACAAAATGTAGAATAACACACTAAAATCCAATAAAATTAGTTCCTGTGTCCTAGCCATAGACAGTAGCTGCTTTAGGAACTGCAACTCACTCAAATTAGCTCACAGAGAAACATTGTCTTGGACAAGTCTGAATTATTTTCCTTTGTTTCCATTGAAAGTGATTTTTCATTCCTACAGCACATACCTGCCTCTCCATTCCCTAGATTCTTATGCTGAGACTGCAGAATTAAGGAATGCTGCCCTGGGTTTTTTTGTTTTTGTTTTTTTTGTTTGTTTGTTTTTGGTTGTTTTTTTTGTTTTGTTTTTTTAAGATAAGGGATAGTTATTCCCTCTCTGCTTATGTAAGTTAAACACTTTCCCTTAATCTTTAAAAAAAAATCCTTAGGATTGAATTTTTCCACAGTGGTAAACCCTGGATTAATTCTGTTCCCACTGGAGAATTTTATTTCATTGCATTTGTGCAAGGCTCAGTATAAATAAATACCTTTACAATCCACCCCTCTGATCGGTGTGGACATGAAAAGAATTGTGGAAAATGGAAGTAATCTACGAAAGCAATATGCGTGAATCAATAATGCCAACCAATATTTATGGATCTCATTATCTCAACATGTGCTTTTTAGGATCATTTAAAATTACTATTAAAAATAGCCATAGGTACATTTAAAATTAATATTTTAGAGTTCAAATGGTCTGCATCTGCCAGTGCAGATATACATTTATTATATAGCTCTATTAACTAAAGTAATAAAAGGAATTGCAGAATATTACAGCGTTCTACAGAAGAAGAGATTTCTAAAGGAAAATGATTCAATTATTCTAAATCAATTATAACAGGAACAGCTATGTAGCTCTACATCAATCTCTTATGTGTTTCTAAGTCTTCTGTCTATTGCCTGTTGATAATTTAATAGGAATTAACATAGAAAAACATACCCCACTGGGAGTAAGATTCAAATTGTTCGGACTGTTTTTCTTACTCTAAATTCTCTTTGCTATTCTGTGAGGAGTAAGTCAAATCCACCATTTTTGTGCAAGTGACAGCAGTGACTATGAAACACAGCCTCAGGCTTCTGTGTTTGGGATGGCTGGGTCAGACACATGCATCATTTCTACATGGGAGAAACCTGCACCACGTGCAGTGCCAGAACATTCTGGCCAGGCCCACATTTTACAGCCACAATTTCACCAAGAGCCTTCACACATAATAGCAAAGCTCTTTCTGAAATGAATGTCTCCATGCCTTTCTCAGATTCTCCACTCCTCCTGTAAGAGCATCAAAGTAGTTATGAAATGAATTACAGAGACAGCTGCTTCTTGGATGACAAAATACTGAGGTCTTGCTCTATCTACCAGCTACATATGGAATGTGGGATGAGAAAAAAAAGAAAAGAGGAAGGGAGCTTCATACAGGAATAGATCATTCACTTCTCTAAAGAGAGATCAAGTTTTACTCCTGATGGTCCTTCTGTCTATTTCAAGGGGTGAAAAAGAGGCCTTGATACATTTCTGGCAGCCTTGTGATGAAAAGGCTCTGTCAAATACCTCTCAAATCCAGGGTACTCTCAGAAGCCTGTATAGTAGCAATTATGAGTGATTAACAAAAGAAATAGGAAAGAAGAAAAGGAAAAACAATAAAAGGAAGCAGTGAGAAGACAACAGAGTAGATGGGAATAAAGAGAATACTACTTATTTTAATGTTCTGCTGAAAAAAATCTCGGTTTTGCTATACTGTTTCAAAGCAAGAATAAAAAAAGAACTTATGCATACACTGCATCATTAAAATAACTGATAACAACAGAAGAAACAACACAGAGTCAAGCTGATAATGTAAAAGTAGTAGAAGTGACTAGATGTCTCTAACTGAGCTTTTCAGGTAGTCACATTTGCATTCTAAAGGGGCAGTTAACATCTAAAATCGAGCATCACCTGTGGCATTACGAGGGGTGTGATGAGAAAGACAAGTTTTGGATGATGATAAAAGTGAAGACTGTCACTTCTAGCATCAGCAGAACCTTGATATTCTACAGCTCATTGATCAAGGCATCCTGCTGAGCTAAACACCAAGCTTCTGCCATGTGTAATGCTGTTTAATGACACAATTATGTTTATTTCTTTCTATTTCTTTTACTTTATGCTAAAATCCTTGTTCTCAGTTAAAGTAATAACTACATTAACAACCACACTCTAGGAATACAAGCTTTCATGAATTTAAATGATACTGCTCTAGTTTGTATTAATGAAGTTATGAAACATTTCATTAGCACATCTTGGAGTATGGATAATTTCCCTCAGAGTTTCACACAGTAGCCTCATCCTCCCATGTGGCCCATCAGTATAGTACATAGTCTTTTAACTTCTAGAAAACATGACTTGCAAGAGATTACTGAAAGACCAAAGTTGTTTATTCCAGATGAGATACTGAAAGGGCTTTGTGATAATAACCTCTAAATATAGAAAAAGATGAGCAAGCAGAAGGGAATACACTACTTCCACGTATCTTGTTTATAAAACAGTAAGTAAAAGGATTAGACATAAGGCAAATATTCCTAAACATAAGAGCAGCACATTACCCATGTTGGAGGCTCCATAACTTCTGAAGTAATCTTTAAAGATAGGTTAGAGAAACAACTAAAGTAGCACAAAGATCAACCGGCACCTTCTTGGGCTGTATTATTTCCTAAGATCCCAGCTTTTCAGTAAAAGTCCTGTAAAAGCCGTACAGCAAGATGTAGCCCTAATCAATTTACATTTAATGGACAAAGAGGCACAAAACTTGGAAATGAAAAAAGCACAGAAATTCAGCCTTGTAGAACAAAAGATGCAGAATCCCTCTGTGCAGACCAAAAGTTCAAAAGCTGCATTTCTATGTACACAAAAATCACTCTTAAGTGTGAAAGACTGTAACCTTGCTTTCCCTTTAGGGCCATTACCAAAATAGGAGTTCCAGCCACTCCCCTTTCAGGCCAGTCTTATCTCACATGTGTATCACTCTCACACTCTAATATGAGTGAGAGTGACCCAGAAATTGAACATTTATTTCCAATGCTTTTCAGTTTAATCCAGTATAGGCTTGCATTCATTATCCTAGAGAAATTTGAGAGGAGGAAAAGAAAAATTCTGAATGCAAATTAGAACGTTCCTCAGAAAACCTCATTTTCAGCATAAGAGGAAAATCCACTCCATTCCAGTACACATATTTGTCTGACCCTCCTGTCTCGTTTAACCAGAAAGAAAGAAAAGAAATCCCAGTCTGAGTGTAATGGCTAACCATGGGTGTCATCATAATTCCAACTGTATACAAATCATCAAAAAACGTAAATTATTTAAATTGGAAAAATATATTCAATCTGCAATAGAGCCAAAGACCAGCAGCTCCCAGCAAACAATGGGACAGGTAGGCAACCTACTCTGTCCTTTTTCCCCCTTCTCTGGCTATGAAGTTTTAACATGTAACCTCTATTTAATCATCATCTTTGTGTCCTCTGCATAAGGGAATGTCAAGAACAACTTTATTACTGTAGATTTATTTCCCTCTTGATAAGATCTCAGCCAAGAAGCAAATCAACAATCCAAGTTTGATTTCCCTTCTCCACTCCAGACTAATTGTATTATAACTACAACCAGGTCCAAACCTCTATTAAAATTAAATCTACCCCTGTGCCCAATAAGTGCCTGCAGCAGGACAAAATAAATCTGGGTAAGTATGAGTAATGAAATTGTGCTGTAAAATATTGAAAATACCTGTCAGTCCACAAGAACAAGTGATCTCTCTTTTGAACTCAATTCATATACAATCTAGAGCCAGAGGGATTTTTTTTGGCTCTCCTCCAACCTGCTTCAGCAGCAAGACAGACTATACTATTTCAGCACCCAGGAAAGTGTTCTAAAGTCTTTTTTAACCTTCAAACCCTAGTTCAGAGATGTTAGCTGACCTAACTCATTTCCTACTGCTTGGCAGTCTGACATGCCCCATGGCCCCACATGCTAAAAGACTAAAGAAACACTCAAAGCTGCTGAGTCTAGGAACCCATCCAGAAGAAGCAGAAGCAGCACCCCCTTGTACATGCAGAGAAAGGAACTGGAGTTTCTCCATGCTGGTCTGACCAATTGCTGCTTAATGGCAAGGTATATCTCTGCTGCATGGGAAAACAATTATCTGAGAGAGGAAAAAATATTGAGCCTGATAGCCTTAGCCAAAGGCTCCTGAATCAAATGCAGTGCAAGAAATGAGATGATGTGAAACAGCTCAGATATCTCCTGTAATTACTATTCTAACTGCCAAATTCATTATACACTAACTTGTGGCACAGGATATTGTATGTCATGGAACTGCAAGCATTTTTATCACATCACTCATAAATATATACAGATAGAAAATTTAGCCTCCTTTTTTTGCCATTTAGTATGTCCCTTACTAATAAGTTCTCCACACCAGATTAAGTTTTCCATCCCAAAGCGTGGAGTGCTAATTTCACTAGAAAGTCTGAGATTAATCCAGCTCCAGATCAGAACTCAGAAGAAAACAGAACACAAAAACAGCTCTCTGTGACATGCAACTGCATTCTGTGAGAACATAAGATCTGGGTTACTTAAAACAGCATAGGAGCCGGCTTGACACCACCACAAATCACGAGCCAGGTCCTTAGGAATCCTAAACACAGCTTAAGAACCATGAATTTTACAAAATTGAAATAGCATGGAGTTCCTGTTATTTCCTTATATGTACTTAAGCCATTTGGATCACATTTCAAGCTACATTTCCCTTTTGGCAGCATCAGCTAAAAAGATTTTTCCTTTATTTTACTTTTTAAAGGAAAGTTGAGATTCTCTTGCAATAACAGACTTGAAGGGCTGGGACTAACTGCACATGGCAGAGATGCCAATTACCAGTGTTTGAGAAGTGTGAGGCTTGGGAGAGTAGAGCTCTGATTAGGCATTGACCAAACATTCATCTCTGCTGCTTGAAAAACATAACAATGAACAGAAAATGTCATGAGTGTTGAGGAACTATATCTTTATAGGAAAAATCAAACTTCCTTGTTCATCTGCCAGTACAGTTCAACACAATTTCAACTGCTCAAAATTATTGCATTACTATAGATAGGAATAACAAGTTAATTGCCTAATTAGGAATTCAGTGACACACCTTTGCTTCACACCCACTTCCATGTCAGACACCATTTTGTCAGAGTGTCCCTCTGCTACCATCTCTCACACAGCAACAAAATGTAAAGGAATGCTGGCAGGAAGGTTCTACCTCTATTGCCATACCACCAACATCGCCTTTGATGCCATGGGCCAACATAATAAAATAAGAGGCATTACTTTCAGAGTTGCCCTCATACATTAGAATAGTATGAGTTTTGTAAGATTTATTTAGAAGCACTGAGAAGAGGCAGAAACACCATCATGTTGATAAATCACTAGCGTATAGTCAATCAGTTTATTTTCTAAGGTTTCTATATCTCAGACATGATTCCTTCACCTTCAGATAGTTTTTCTCTCTGAAGATTCTTTAAAGTCTTCAAAAATTTAACTCAAAAAAACCCACCCCAAACAACAACACAAAAAGCCCAGTGAGTTCACAATTTTCTGTGTAATATGAGGATGTACAGACCAAATGAATTAAGGTTCTTACAATTGAAAATTTTATCATTTAAGAAAATTCATCAATTGTGAGCTGTTTTATGTGCTTAACACTGAGAAATCAGTGAAACTATAGGTATCATTAAACATATGCATGGGGTTAGAAAGCAACAAATGCATGAACTAATGAACCAGGATAATTAAATGGGACAAAATGTAAAGCGTGCATCTGATTTTATGAAATTATAAGAGGTATACTGGAGGAGGAGCTTAAGTTAACTACAGGTTCTCAGATTTGCCTGCACTTTTCCATCTGTAACACTGTAAAGCAATGGAGAGCATAACAAATGGCAGCATAGTAGCAAAGTCCTGCACTGCAGCAAGCAATAATATGATCAAATACAGCAACCATAGACACAGAAACAAAGGAAAGAATCTGCTTACCCTTACAAGGCCCCAGGTAGGCAGGGATCTCCAGTGAGATACCCTTGCCTCCACTGCCAACCCTTAAATGAGGTCTGGGAAGGGGTGGATCCTGGCTCCACCCCTTCCAGTCCCTCAGGTACACTGCATGCACCTCAGCTCCCCTGGGTTGGCCCTGCCTTCCCACCAGGTGCTCAATCACTGGTTCAAGCCATGACTTAGCATTTCCACTGCACCATTAAAGTAGCTACATCAGAAACAGATCACAGTTTTTCCAATGTCAAAAGCTCTTTTATTCAGATGCAAATTAGGATAAAGTCACTTTTAAAACAGAAAATATTGTTCTGCTGAATGACAGTCAGAAAAACAGTTTGCAGATAAATCTCCCCTAATAATCACTGTTGAGTCTCACGGCAGGCCAGTAACTTTTAAACCGCACAGACTCTTCATATCCTCTCTGGCTGCTCACCTCTGAGTCTCTGCATCTCTCCCCTGCTTTGCTTTGGACCCTACCCAATAATGGCTCCCAGTTCCCCAGCATGTGCTTCAATGGGTTCCTTCTCTGAGTGCACCTTGTTGGTCACTATCAAGACACAGTCCTTCCTTCTCTTTCCCCTAAAGGTTATACACAAACCCAAAATACATCATCGGACAGACAGTGTTCATCCTTTGGCCAAGAGGAAAATAAACTGTAAGAAAACAAAACGTAGGTACCCCTTGTCACTTATCAGATGTCACAGATGGAATATAGAAAGTTGTCATGGGAATTTGAATCCCTAGTTCATAGCAGCTATGCTTATTACTTGGACACAGGGAACTGTGTAACCATGCCTATTTTATTTAGGACATCGGACACAATCTGATACACTTAGTGATCTTATGTGCAGGACAGAGTATCTTACTGCCATAAGGGAAGAGTTATCATCCCTTAATTACAGAGGACAACCCAGTGCACAATAACTAAATCAGAAAGCCTATATTTCATGCTCCTAAAGCTCATAAGTGAAATATCTGGAGTCACATAAAAAGTCTGAAACAATCAAAGCATGGATACACGTACAATGAGTTCCAGCTCAGTCAGTTCCTGAACCAGTTTCTAACATCTCCTAAATACTGTTGCCATCTATGTGGGACATTATTTACGCTTTCAGCAACACCTTAGCTGGAATATCATTCCTGTTATGAAATAATCAGGAAAGGACATAACTACTGAACTAGTGTCTTTTTCATCTTCAAAATGCTAATTAGAATTTTGGGCTGCGTAAATCCATGCACTTGATTACTGTTCCTCAGTCTAGCTTTCAGAGATGCTACAAAGGTATTATCAAGCATATTCTGTATACTTTCAAAATACAGACAGGTATAACATTCTCCCTAGTGCTGACAAAAGAAATTTGGTCACTAAGTTATGGCTGTAACAGGCAAGTGCATCACATGTTTTGTGATGAAGAAGATTGCTGGATTTCTTCAAGGCAGTTTTATCCCATGAGATCATTATCACATGTGGATGTTATTGTCACATTGAGAGCCTGTCACTTTCATATTCTCTGAGAACTTTATTTCACTGACATCAACAAAAATAAACTATACTATCATCAACCTAAATAAATGGCTTTGAATTCTGTCTCTTAGTCATATTGCAAGTGTTGAAATGAGGTATCAATGGGTATAGTAACTTTTAAAGTGGCTTCAGTGACCTGAGAGATGGTACAACTAACAGAAAGCACCTCCTGAAGAGGTGGTGGTATTTATGCTGTTCATATACTGTGCCAAATTAAACCCATCACCACTTAAAGCCTGTGCCCAAAGGAGCAGGCACCATGCCATTCAAGCAGATGGGCCATAAGTGCACACAGCCAAGACACTGTTATGTGTATTAAGTATGTCTGTTGAAGGCAAGATTCCCAAGCTGGAATAATGAATTAACTATCAAAGATTCTCTTTCTGTATGCAAAAGGTATAATCTAGGTCTGTAATGGCTTAGCTTTTAAAAAGTAAAAGATCACCAAAACCATGACAAGCAAAGGAGACTAAAATTATCATGTCAATGAACCTTTGTGAAGACATTTCAAATAGCATCTTCATCCCTTGTAAGCATTTCTGCCAGAAGCCAAGTATATTTCAGGAACAAAAGGAAAGTCCCAAAGCTACTTTCACTGAGTCCAAAGGACAATAACACTCAGTAAATAAATACAGAGTAACATTAAAATAAAATAAGCAAGATATCATTGCTTTCATTTTTGCTGAAAAGGTTTTTTCTTCATTTTATTTAAATGGTTAGCATTGAACAAAATCTCTTCTTTTTTTAAGGATTTTACTCTGACTGTTAGGAAACACTCTAAAACAGACAGACATAATCACACAGATAAAATGTGAAGAGTAATTTTCAGGGGAAATGCAATTCTCCCATGTGCTTCTTGGAAGTTAGGATTAAACAGCACAACAAAGCTTGCCTGAAAATGCAACTAGCCAAAAACAATACCTCTAACCCCTTTTAAGTGCTTCGCTTATGCCACACATCAAGGAAATCTGACATTTTCCCAACTTAATCTGACAATCAATTTTTTGCTTTAGGAAAGCCTACAACAGTTTATTTTCCCTCAGTGTGAATTTTCAGTTGTCTAAGTTCTATCATGTCCCCCTTCAGCTAGATTATAGTAAATGTATTGTGTTTAGAGAGCATGAGTGCAAGACTCATAAGACCACTCTTTTTGCATGGCTTTGCTGTCTGAAGGCATACATTTCCTATAGGCAACATCAGAGAAAAGCATACCTGAAGACACTCCAGCTACTCAATTGTTCATAGGGTTTGATTGCAGCAGGTGGAACACATACATATACAGCCATAAAAAAAAAAAAAAAGAGTGCAGTAGGTTATTTAGGAACCAGGCATCCATGTTTCTCCTCCGACTTATCAGAATTCTTCAAATGGAAGTGCTTAGGTTGACTAAATTAATGCAATTTATCAAATGGCAAGGTTACAAACGTGAAAACTCCAAGTACCATATTCAGGCTTAGCAAGCATCAGATTGTGATTAACAAAATGCTGCCAAAAATACTTCGTCAGAGTGGAAATATTGACTATACTCCAGATGTTAGTAATGTTATCCGGAGGCCTGCTGCTGCCAGTCAAACCAAAGCTATTCTCCTCTTCAGTGACTCAAAGAGCTGACATGATATGGTTGAAGATGTTCAAAAACAGCTGTTGATTTAAAAAGAATTAATTTGGTGAAAACTGTATATGTGTTTTCTGCATTACTTTTAAAAATCTTTGTAGTAAAGAGTCAAATATAGCAAATTAATGTGTGTGTAAATATGTGTTTGGGGTTAATGACCAGTTAAGCTGCAGTGGAATCTCAAAGAATAAGTTTTATAGGATTTGCAGCAAGCAAAAGCAATTTTAGGTAGTCACAAATCTACCATCCAGCCTACACTACCTACAGATATTATAACAAAGGGGATAGCCAAAGAACCAGAAAATAAACTTACTGAAACTTTTGTGCCCTTGAATTACAGTTAAGTAGACCTCAAGACAGCTCTCTTTTCCTCCATGATGACTTCCTGAAACCTGTGACAAGACTTCCTTGTTTCTTTTCCACAAAATGCCCTGTGTCTTTCAAGTGGAAGGGTCAGCAGAATCACTTGTTTGGACCCACAGAACATCCTACAGTGACATACCTGGCATGGTCTCCTAAGCCTCTGACTCCTTTGGCTTCCTCAGAACACTTCTACAATGGAGAAGAGGATGGCTTGGACCAACATTTTCAGACTCATGGAGTTTATGATCAGAAATTGTGTTCAGACCATCCTGCCTTCCCTATTACTAGATGTGGAAGAAAGTGTGAAACAATACATGTGAAAAAAACTGAGAACACTTCAATAGAATCATGTCCTCGGATGATATGAACTAAATGTAATTCCATTAACTGGGCATTCTACCCTCTATAATCCTAGAAACTTGTATCAAATGGTACATCACCATAGATAGTTATGCTGCTCATAGATAATTGTCAAGGCTATAAGGAGTAAAAAGTGGATAAGCAGGCATTTTGATGGGCTGGATCCAAAAGACTGCTTGGTTGCTGATTTTGTTTTCTTCTTCGGAGTTAGAACAATAAAATTGGCTTCTTATTTCCAAAGTACATTCTGGAGATAATTCCTTTACTTTGTTCAGCAAAAATTAGAGATTAGGCAACAATCAGAGCCTGACTTTATAGTAAAGAGTAAATAGCACTTGTTCTCTAGTCCTTGTTATAAATCTTCTGAAGAAAGAAAAAGTAACAGGCTGGCCAGCACCAATGACTGTGACACTTCAAAGTACTCGTGGGCTACAGAGTATTGAAAAGCTTGAAAAGTAACTCATAGAGATTAGCACAGGCTTGAAAAATATCTGTATTTATCTATCTATCAAGTATCTATATCAAGTTTCATCTGGTGTAATAATGTTTATCTTTTGCAGAAGTGCTTTAAAATCAATAGTAAAGAGAGAAAATACAGTGTTATTACTAATTATTACTAATTATTTCTTACATATTATATACAGTGATTTAAGAATAATTGCTAACATGCAAGCATCATTTTAGACTTTAGACAAAACTGCAGCTTAGTCTAAGAGTTCAATTCATGAAAGATAACAAGATCCAGCGAGGGAAAACTTAGACTACAAGTCATAGTCTAAGACAGATGGAAGAAACAAGGTTTTGACATACCCTGTCACCTCTGGCACAACAGACAGACACAGTCTCTTACCACTCTGGCAGTGCACTCTGGAAGAATAGAAATGTAAAATAAAACTGAGTTTATTGGTAAGGTTAAATGAAAAAAATATATATATATACACACAGTATTTTCCCTGGGTAGGAAAACATTGGTTGGCTGAAAAGGAATCTCATGTTTCAAAAATACTCCCAGAAATTAAGATTGCTGGCCATTCATCTATAGCCTCATTTTAGAAGAATCACACTGCTCTGAGTGTTTTCATCATGTTGGTCATCCAGAAGAGGTTCAACTAGTGAGATTCTTCCTCTCTTCTTTTACTATGTTGCTTATTTTCAGGGTTCTTATGCGACAACGTTCTGAGTTTTAATGCAGAAAGACAAGAAATAGGTCATATTTGGAACTAAGGTCTGTGGCCATGGTCCTTTCCTGACTGCCATTTCATAGAATGGATTCCTCCTAAAAATCACGAAGAAAAATAGTTGGCCACAACATTTCTAACAATCTGGATATCATTTAAAAGTCCTAACAATGCTGGCTCTTTTCAGGTGACGTACTGGGCTGATTCATGTGGAAACCAAAGCAATGAAGAGACTACAATTCATATTGGATGGTAGCAAGAGAAATGACAAGGGTGAGATACTAGTCTTTTAGAAAATGACGAAAAGGGGTATCTCATTTCCCCAGGCTACCGTATATTGGTCTGTAAAGAGTAGAGGAAGAAAAACAGAGCTTTGCAGTACAGCTATCCAGATTAAACATGATAGAGCTGTTTTTGTGATTTCCCTTCTTGGCCAGAAGTTATTCTGCAAGGTAAGCCATTTCTTGATAATTAAAACACTTCAACTGTCATAGAAAGAGACAATCCAGGTGCTTGACCTTCATGCAGGACTTCTAAAACATTACTAAAATACTACAAACTCTACCACTTTTTTAAGCCAGAATCCATTCTAGATCTGCCTTCTAAAGGAAACTTACTGTAAGTAGAACATAGTTTCAGTGCCAGTTGCGTATTTAAAAAAAGGCCTCAGTTAGAGAAGCTGTTTTCCATTTCCTGCTCCCATCTGCAGTGAAACTGGAGGTTCTGCCGATGACTGTAAGGCAGTGATTGGATGTGGGTTCCTCAGTCTTTGTGGCTAGACCAGTGGAATGTACAATCTTTCTAGACTTTACAGGCTGAAGAAAGGATTTTGCTTCTATGTATCTGGTGTTTTATTTGCAGATGGATGTGATGGCTAATGTGCTGTGCTCTCGTTCCAGTATATTTGTGATTTAAGCTTTTCACATGAAGGAACCAAATAATGCATTGCAAGTGTTGCTTCTGTTTCTCCATACCAAGTAGCAAGAGTAGCTGTGAACAAAAAATGAATTTTCTTGAAAAACAAATACCAGGCTTTCATTTTGTTTTAGAACCTACATGCTCTACGGTCCTGTCTGTAGTTTTGTTGTTGTTGTTTGTTTTCTTTTCTTTTTACCTCCACGGAGACTGTAGTGAGGGTAGAGCTATACTCTGCCTTTCCTTAGACTCATAGAATCATTTGAGTTGGAAGGGACCATTAAAGGTCATCTAGTCCAGCTCCTCTGCAATGAATAGGGGAATCTACAGCTAGACCACATTGCTCAGAGACCGGTCCTTAGAGTGTCTCCAGGGATAGGGCATCCACCACATCTCTGGGCAACCTGTTCCAGTGCTTCTCTACCATTATTGTAATAAACTTTTTCCTTATATCCAGTCTAAATCTCCACACTTTTAGTTTGAAACCATTGCCCCTTGTTCTACCACAATTCCTGTTTTTCTGAGTATGTCCCCTAAAGAGTCTGTCCCCTTCTTTCTTTGCCTCCCTTCAGATACTGAGTAACTGCTATCGGGTCTCCCCAAAGCCTTCTCTTCTCCACACCGAGCAGCATCAGTTCTCTCAGCCTGTCCTCACAGGAGAAGTCTTCTACCCCTTGGATCATTTTTTCAGCCCTCCTCTGGATGCACTCCAACAGGTCCATGTCTCTCCTGTACTGAGGACTTCACATCTGGACACAGTACTTGAGGTGAGTTCTCACCAGCACAGAGTTGAGGGGTAGGATCACATCCCTTGACCTGCTGGCCACACTTCTTTTGATGCAGCCCACAATACAGTTGGCTTTCTGGGCTGCAAGGACACATTGCTGGCTCATGTCCAGCTTGCCATCCATTATTACCCCCAAGTCCTTTTCAGCAGGGCTGTGATCTATCCTTTCATCTCCCGGCTTCTACTGATAGTGGGGGCTGCTGTGATTCAGGCGCAAGAACTTGCACTTAGATTTGTTGAGCCTGGGCCCACTGCTTGAGCCTGTCTAGGTCTCTCTGGATGACATCCTGTTCCTCAGGTGTGTCAACCACACCACACAGCTTGATGTCATTCGTAAACTTGTTAAGAGTGCACTCAATCCCACTGTCAATGTAATTGATGAAGATTAATATTAAAGAGCGTTGGTCCCAGTACTAACTCCTGAGGGACACCACTAGTCGCTGATCTCCATCTGGACATTAAGCCACTGACCATCACTCTCTGGGTACAATCTCACAACTAGTTCTTCATCCACTGAGCAGTCCATTATCAAATTCATATCTTTCCAATTTGGAGAGGACATTTTGGGGATAATGTCAAAGGCCTTAATGAAATCAAGCTGGATGACAGCAGTGGCTCTTCCCGTATCCACTGATACAGTTACGTCATCACAGAAAGCCACTAGGTTGTTCAGGCAAGACTTGCCCTTGGTGAAGCCTCCCCATATCACGCCCACGTGCCTTAGAATAGCTTCCAGGAAAATCTGTTCAATGATCTTCCCCAGCAGAGATGAGGTTGACAGGTCGATTGTTCCCTGGATTGCCTTTCGTACCCTTCTTAAAAAGTGAGTGCAACAATGTCTTTTTTCCAGTCACCAGGGACTTCACCTGATTGCCAAGACTTTTCAAATATTATTGAGAGTGGCTTGGTGACTACATCAGCAAATTCCCTCAAGACTCTGGGATGCACCTCAGTAGGACCCTTAGACTTGCAGATGGATGTTGAGGTTCCTCAGGTGGTCACAAACCTGATATTCACTTACAGTGAGAGGGACATTGTTCGTCCAGACCCTACCTTCTGACTCATCCACTCAAGGGGTGCATGAAGAGCAGCTGACAGTGAAGACTGAGGCATGCCTTGTGCTGGCATGAAAAGGTATGAGAAGAAGGAAAGATTTCACAACCCTACAGCAAATCACCCATATTTGGATACTGTTGTAATAAAGAGATAAAACACTTAAAAGCCTAAATGAGTCCAGTGCAACCAGTAACAGCACCCTCACTAAATCCAGAAGGGAGTAAGGCCCTACAGCACCTGCAGCACTCAGGCAGCCGGCAGATCTGTGATGGAAGGGACCCAAAAACATTTTCATGAGAAGAATAAGTTACCGTGCCCATTCTGGCGACACTAGCCCTTGCCAGTTTTTCACAGCTCCCACCCACATCCACAGTTTGCTCCCAGGAGTACTTCTGCCAAAACATTCCCAAGTACTTAACACTCTGGATTTCTTTTTGTCACAGACTTGGGCTTAAATGCTGAAATATCATCGTTAGATTCCAAAATCTTGCTTCAAGAATTAAAACCCTTCCAGTGGGGATTCCTCATTTTTATTTGCCTTTATATTATCATAAATATTTCTGAGTTGCCCACAAGGTAATAAGGAATAATTAATGTTAAACAGGCTGTCAGGATCTCATATCTTTAACAGAAATGGGGAAAAGTAAGGGAGAATTAGTGTTCCTAAGAATTAAACTTAGGATAATTTGTTGAATCCAAGGCTGATGACCAAATTTTAGCCTTGCAAACATCTGATATACCTCCAGTGAAGTCAACACTGAAGCCCGGACAAACCATCAGCTCTGACCATTACATCATGCTGCTAACTAAGCTGAAGGCTCAAACTTCAACTTCCAGAGTCTGGCCAGAGAAGAAGACAACTGTTCTCTTGCAGCATAATAACACCAGGCGTCATACCAGTTTGAAGACTGTGAAGCACATTGCTGATCTTGGCTGAACTGTCATACCACACCCTCTGTATAGTCCGGATTTGACCTTCTGACTTCCACCTGTTCAGGCTGATGAAAGATGGACTGTGTGAGCAACATTTGCCTAGCAACAACACTGTCATAGTAAATGTGAAGTACTGGGCCACCTCTGCTGGTGCACAATTTTATGAGCATGGCATGCTTGTTCATTGCTGGCAAAAATGCTTAACTAAGGCGGAGCAGTGTTCAAAAGTGGTCTGTAACTGAGAATTTGCTCTGACAAATAGTGCTATTGTGCTCTTTGTATCTGCTGTAGTTTCCATAGAAATAAGTAAGAGGCATTATTTTCTAAGCAATCTATGTATTAATGCTGCAGCTACATAGACTTTTGCTTATTCATGGAAAAGGTGCATCAGAAGACTAAATTATCCATTTTTATGCAGAAGTCTAGCCACTATCCTAATGCATTATAGGAGGTAGCTTGTCATAACTCGCTTGCTCATAAGCTGCTTTGGTGACAGGGTTTTTTTAGGTTACACATTTGCTCTGTTCTCTCTCCAGTATAATCCCTTCACAACAAACTCTGTATGTTGTGGGTAGAAGAGAGCATGTGTATGGTCCAGACTTCAATTTGGCACTCCTAAAAGCTTTTCCCTAGGTGTCTATACACAATTCCACTCTCCTTAATATTATTTCATGAGCAGAAACTCTACCCAAATTACTTACCTTAAGATCCAGATGTTAATAATGAAGCCCTGAGGATATTATGTAATCAATTACATTAGTGCAACTGAGCACAGATCACAGCAATCTTCAGATAACTGCTTTTCATACTTGCCTGCACAATGGTATGCATTACAGGGGTAATAGAAGCCTATATCAGATTTTAAAGGTCCTTTGAAGTGGAAAGACTTGTCATTCATTAGTCTCCAGTAGTAAGTTTGGTACATTTTGTCCTAAGCACATTTTCCTTCTTCAGTCAAGCTACATCATAAAAACTGTAATAAGAGCATATGAGGTGACATACTGGGTCAGTCCAAAATACAGTGGATGCCTAATAAACACAACAAAAAGGGGAAGACATCTATCTGAAATGTCCTCTCTCTTGTAGTGATTTGTGCAGCAAGGACCCTCCAGTCAGAGGCACTTCCTTTGGCTTGCTGCTCTTTCTTTTTGCTACTGCATTTTGATGCCACAATATAGGACAAAAGGTACTTTGTCATAACTATAAATAACAAGGAGAGAAACAATCAATAGGATCAACATAAAAATCACCTTGGAACTTATACATCGCTTATTTCAACACATCTATAGTATGTCTTATGCCAAATAGTAACAGAGAATAGGATTTGAATTGAAGTTAAAACCATAAAGATCATAAAAGATTTAAAGAGAACCCACAGCCCCTGGCTCCAAACTGTGACTTTAAAGTGTTTCACATGTTTACTCATCACATTTTAGGGTTGAGGTTTGGATGTTGTTTTTTGGTTTTTATTTTTTAACATAAATAAAATAGTGAGGAAGTGAGTAAAACTAAAAGACCACAACCAGAACAACAAAGAAATGCAAGGGATCTCAGCTAGCCCCTGATACAGTGCAGTCCACCTTGTAAATTATAGTTTAATAATACTTCTGTCTATTGTGATGTGGGTTATTGGTCATACAGCATTAACACAATGATGCTTGGAAATTGAATTTTTATGATCACTTAAAATGCACTTGTCACTTCAGTTGGACCAATTCATTGCTCCTTGCTGTTATGGGTAATTGTGGGTGCTGTCATATATCAGGCAAAATTGTAATTGATGTGAGCAGGTATTTTGATTAAAGGAATCCTGTAGTTTCATATCCTGTTTTACCTCAGATGTATCAATACTAGAATTATTTGAAAAGAAAAAACAAGGAAACAAAAAAATTGAAAGCCCTTTTCTGTTCTGTTCCCACAGAAGTCACACTGGCAGCAAGGTTTTCAACTGGTTGCACTGGTTCCAGTTTGCACTGGACCTCTATACATAGAACCATAGAATCACCATGTTTGGAAAAGACCTACAAGATCATCCAGTCCAACCGTCCACCTGTCACCAGTAGTTCTCACTAAACCACGTCCCTCAACACAACATCTAAACATTCCTTGAACACCTCCAGGGTCGGTGACCCCACCACCTCCCTGGGCAGCCCATTCCAACGCCTGACCACACTGCACCTTCTACTGAGCTAAACTAATGGGTGCAAGCAAATAAGCCTTTTTTTTTATTCTAAAGATGTTCTCCTGAAATCTGGGGTCACTACTTCCTGGTTTAAATGAGATTTATGGAGTTATTGACCCTGACAAAACTGAGGAGTGGAGGAGGGAAAATAAACATTATGGACCCATTTTATGTAGTGAAGCTGTTGACAATGCTTTGACTGTCAATGTGCTGGTTTAATACAGTCAAACTGTTGAATCGTTTGGGAAAAAAAAATGACTGATAAAGTTGAAAACAATGGAGGGTAAAAAAAAAATAAAATATGTGGCCTTTATTTCTTGGTTCATACAGGGTTTAACAATCTCTTGGTCCTAACTATTGTCCAACCCAGTTATCAATCAGTTACCACCCTTGTTGAAAAAGTGACAGATAACAAAATGTGTTTATCAACTGAATTCAGCATCAGTTCAGCTTATCTTAATACAGGCAACTAACTGTGGAAGCCAGACAGAGACCATATCCTTACTGCTACTTTTTTTGTGGAGTGAGCTCATGAAAGGGAAGGGACATACAGCCATAAGCTGTAACCTCTTGAATTCTTGCAAGGTTACTCTTGAATTGTTAGCCAGAGCCTTAAACACTCCATACATTCTACTGATGAAGTTTTTTTCTTCTTGGACTGAATCATTTGGGGGCCTGACTTGTCTACGGATATGCAGTCATTACACAAATATTGTGAGATCACAGCTGTCTATACGAGAGTGCATTTGAGCCTAAATCTTCTGATATTTAACAATATCAGTTCATACAACTTTTATTTTTCCTAATCTACCTTTTTTTTTTTCTTTTTTAAACAAAGAAACATTTGCTGGAGTTAACACATGCTCTGCATGAGGCTCAAGCTGCTAACAATTGGAAGGATAAATGTACTTACAGCATCTCAAAAGTAGATCTTCTAGCATGGATTTTTATGTGACTTGGTAGAATTCCAAGTGAAAAGGATTAAATCACCAGGAAGTGCTATCTTTTCGTTTTTAATTCCCTTTTAAAATGTGTTATTTTGTGATGCCACTGGATATCAGCAGTGATGCTTGGCAACATTACATACTGCTGTTTAATTGCCTTAAAAACTATTTCCCTAGCAGTATCATTAATAATACCAAGCCCAGATTGGATTAAGTACTACACCACTATAAAGTTAATTCACTGTGATATTAATGAAATGTCATGTGAAGCTTCCTGTAAATCCAGCTAAACAGTAACTGCCAAGGATCATTAAATCAATAGCATGTTCAACTATTCTGCTTAGAAAGTGTTGTTTTAATTGCTACCAGGTGATTCTCATTAATGTATCTTCCATTTTACTGACTTTTTAAGCCTCTTGGCATACAAGGCCTTTGTTAGTTCAATAATAGCAATACTTTACCATTTCTAGGAAATGAATGAAGCTTTCTGAAAAAGTTGGTTGAACTGGAATGGCAAAACTTCAAGCAAATTACTTTACTGAATATTTATCAAGCAACCCAAGCAAAGGTCTGCTCTCATGCTTTAACAAGGTCTTTGGCTTGAACATCATCTGAGGCAAACTGACGAGATGCTGAGTATCTACAGCACCCACAGAAGACCTTCTATTGGACATCCCAGTTTGAAAAATATCAAAAAAAGGTCTACCAAACTGCTTACTCAGGTACAAAATGGGAATAATTTTTATCTTTTAAAATACATCCCCCATAAGAGAATGAGTGCTAGTTCAAACATTGGATAAAAATGTATGCTAAGTAAGTGACTAAGATTTTGCCATCATCCTGACCTGCACACCACACTGTTTTAAGCTTATTGTTCATATTCTCAGAGTAGAGTGCCTTTGTATTTCATTTTACTCTGAATCCCAATTGGTTTTGTTCTGCTTCTC
The DNA here is from genome assembly GCF_002078875.1 of Numida meleagris. Taxonomy (NCBI): domain Eukaryota; kingdom Metazoa; phylum Chordata; class Aves; order Galliformes; family Numididae; genus Numida; species Numida meleagris. The sequence continues at coordinate 18,610,296 of NC_034412.1, read as the reverse complement.
TTACTTTTCCATAAATATAAGCATGCAAAAAGTGGCCCTTCCAAATGTGAGTATCCTTCTTCTGAGGTTTCCTCATAGCAACAATTCAGGATCTGAAGATCTTGGCTATAATCTTGTTTCACTCATCTCTGAGCCTGCTGCAAGTTATGAAGTGTTATTTCACTAAATTTCTCATTAATAAAGCAGCCTCTCAGCAGTCTCCCTTTTTAGACTGAGGTCAGGACCAGGCTGATGTAGTTATATGGCTTCTTGGCTGAGTAAGCTTGCATCTGTTTGGAGATGATTGTGCAGATATATGCTTTAGTATTGGCTGTTGGTTGATACAGAAGGTGAAGAGAGTTACAGCAGCCTCTTTTGGATGTCCAGGAAAGGAGGATTTGCAAGAATCACAACATCGCTACTGTTAATGTTATATTTTCTGAAGTCCAGTCTCTTTCTTCACACCTCCACACTAAGCAAGGCAAGGCAGCTCTTCGTACACAGCTAAGTTTTGCTCTGCAGCACTGAGGTTTACAGAGCCCTTCTTTTTTAACAGCTATGACAAAATTTAGGTGATGATTCTCCTTGTTCTACACCACTTACTACTTTGAAAGATCTTTGAGATCTAATCTGTGTTCAAATGTGTATACTTAACATACCTAGAGCTAGCACTCAAATATATAAGTATAGAATTTAAGAGCTTGTTTCATCACATCTATTTATTTTGGCAATATTCTGCATTTTTGTTCCGCAGCATTCAGTGGGAGTTCCACTTCGGATGAAATGATATAGCTCTGAATTCTGATTCATTCTGAATCTTACTCCCACTAAATAGCTTCAATCAGTTTTTCAATTCTGCTTACCTACTCTTCTGCATAATAATTTTTATCCAACTCAAGCCCTCATACAAAAGAAAGAAACCACATTCAGGATCAAGTTTGGCAGTGACATTCCATTAAGTCTTCCTATTCTGACACAGAAAATCTTTGCAAAATGTACTCTCTTCTCTCAGAGATATTTTTCAGTAGTACTTGCACTTAACGGCATCGTTCTCTATTTTTAATGACCCTGCCTGCCTAAAGCACTGTTAATATGGACAAGTCATAAATCAGAAGTGCTACCAGCCAGATGTCATTCCATGTCTCTCTGCTTTGTAGGCAGAGCTTTCCATGAGGGGTGAGAGCCATTGGGTAATTCTTAGCAGTGCGAAAAAGCATCTGAGCTGCTTGTGGAGGATTTACAATTAAGAACGAACATATTTATCAATAAAAATCTAACTCTTCTCAAGCAGCAAAAAAAAAAAAACCACCACAAGCCTGGCTTCCTATCCTCGCATTCATTTGTCAACTTACAGAGATATTTTAATTTTATTGGTAGTATTTGATTTTTAAATAATATTTTTAGATATTCCCCTAAAAAACTGAAGATTAAGCGAGAACAGCATAAAGTTTGAGAACTCAGTCTTTCTTTGATCGTAAAAATCCTTCTGCTTAAATAGTTGCCCTCTGAGCTAATCAAACAAATGGTGAAAGACTCAGTTTTGGTGCAGATGAAGTCCAGATTGTGTCAAGTGCAGGAAAAGTGTTTCAGGGACTGCTGTGGCTGTTGCAATTACTGCAAGCTTTTTGCTGGCCTATGGATCTTTAGTTCATCCCCTGAGCAGTCAGCATGGCCTCTTGCTAATAAAGAGGGCAAACTGAATAATAAGAAAGTCAAGGACACTATGAAGGGGACTGAAAACAAGTTGTTTGGCACTAGTTTTTGACATCAGTACTCCTGGGACAAGAATATGACCTTACTGTAAATAAGTTGACAATTAACATATTTGGATTGATTTTCACTTTATGGAGCTATTATATTTAGTTCACTGTTGCAATATACTATGCAAATACTGTGTCTCTTCACTGATATATATATATATACACATATATATGTTTTTTTACACTAGAGTTAATTCATAAGATAATACTCTATGTATTCAAATTTAGCACAGTGCTTTTTCCTACAAGTCCAGAAAAGCTGTTTCCTTTTGATATAGACCTAGATAGAGGCAATAATTTTGCTATTTTTACATTCTTTCAACCACGTACCTCCAGGTCAGAATTCAGAATTAAAAAAAAAAAAAAAAGTTACAGCACTCCAGAACAAAAACATCTGTTGGTATCCTGTGTTGCCACTTCTCCAGCTCAGTTTCTCTGCAGCACTTTTTCCTTCACCATGAATGCCTTATCAAATATTGTCAACTCCATGTCTCTCCAGACAATTAAAGGCTGTAGATCATATTATAAACTATCCCACTGTCACTTGGCATCATAAACCACAGAGAGCCAGTTGTTCAGGATACCATCCAGCCTCTGGCCAGAAGAATGGGGATGAAAGATGAACTCTGACCTGAGTGAGTGGTTGAGAATCTACTGTTTGTCACTGTCTATAGAAAATATGAACTGCCTTCACTGACATTCAGACATTCTAAATTTAGCTTTATGCTGAAGTCCCAAGATTTGTGAAACCTTTTAAAGAGATGATGATAGTGCTTCGTATTTCATCCCAGAACAAAGTTTAATCATGCTCCTTCCTAGGAGATCTTAGAGCACATTTCTGAAATAATAAAATCCTGGATATGTAGGCTTGGAGAGTCATTTAGAATTTATGCTCCCGTAAATGGGATCTGCAACATAGGCTTGTCACTTCAGGAACTTGATATACCTAAAATCCTCCATCACAATAATCAGCAGTTTATCCTGAATAATTATGGTGCTCTCTACATGTTTTCAAGAGCAGGCCTTTCATGCATATAATTTTACACATTTCTTATGATTCAAGAAGATAATCAGTGATGAAAACATTTGAGTCAGGATTGAAATCTTGGTGGTGGTGGTGTTGCAAGGTGCTGTCTATACTTGTCAATCTCTGATAGGCTTTGACCTCATTTGTGAATGCCCTACAAGGAGGATAAAAATGCAGTACCTCCTCTAAAATAGCAATTCTCATCAGTCTCTTTTCTCTCACTTTCTTCCATATTACATCCCCAGCACACACACAGCGTATCTTGGCAATTAGACATAATAACAGTATTAATATCTTCAAATTAGACTGTGAAGCTTGCAACCCTGCAATTCACTGTTTTCCAAGGGTAGCCTGTAGTCATTCAGCAACAGAATCTGGTCTCTTCAGCACCTACCTTTGGCCTATTTCTCATACTTCTCTATCCTCTGCAATTATGGGTCTAACTTTTAGCCTTGGATCCTCTGCTGTAAAACATGGGGCTCGTGAAGCTCAGAGAAGTCAGTTTATTGTTGCTGCACTGTTTTCTCCCATTCAGAGAGGTCTACAGGATTTAATTTAATGGTGAAACAAGACCAGTGTCTGGGAGCTTGATACTGTTTCATCTGCACAAGATGCATCTCAGCCTCCATATTCAGCCCCAACTCCTTAATGAAATTAATGGAAAGACTGAATTCTTTTAAAATAAAAAACAAACTAGGGATGCAAATCAGAAATATAGCTATTAGGGGTGTCATCTGTGTGAAGGCTTCCAAAGCTGATATAACAAATTTTGTCTTCTAAATTTGGTCCAGTGGTTTTGAGTCCAACCCAGAAAACACAGAACATAAACAATGCATGCATATATTACACATTTGTAAGTATATAAATTTTAGGACATTGAACATGTTATATCTCAGTATTGATGCTTTTTACCTTTTCTCTCCAATGGTGTTTGCTTATTTTACTGCTTGCTGCTGAATGTATAATGTAGACATGGATAGCTCCAAATTGTAACAGTTTATCATGCAGTAAGCATCACAAAATACACACCCTTCTGCACATCTGCGTCCTGAGAACTAACTTTTGTGGGGCTCTGTCTGGCTACAGGAGTCAATCAATTTGTGTGAACTTGAAGAAATGTCTCTGAGTACCTAATTTCATTTACCCAAGCGAGTGGCCCAAGGTCAAAGAAAGTCACTTCCACTCTGAAATAGAAGCTAAAGAGTCCTGACTCAGTCCTTCGAGGTAACCATCTGACCATGCTTCGCTTCACATCCTTCTCAAGCGTCATTAAATGTTTCTTCAAGTGCAGCATAACATTTGCTAAATTCAGTGCCTAGTTTATATTCTCTCACATAAAATGTATGGAATCAGAGGTTTTATTAGCACTCCCTGCCAAACAAAGCAAAACAAACAACAACAAAAAATACTAGTATTAGTAGTATGCACTACTAATTTAAAACAAACAAAGAAACATTCTTTGGAAATTGATCAGCATATGATGACTGTGCCAGATTTAGGTTTGTATGTGGAACGTCAAAATTACTTGGGTGAGCTCTCAAAAGAGATTTCAGATAAGAAAATAATTGAAGTGATGTGACACTGTATGTTTGAAACTACCTTGCTGCCTAGCAATTTCCTGCAGTTTTACCATTAAGGTGTTAAATACTTCTTTATGTTTGACAAACTGCAAAATCTGTGAGCAATGAATACTGAGTTGGCCCAGAATTACTCAAGTTGTGAAATATTCCAAGTGTTTCTAATTTTCCACAGAGAAAGCAAAATATTGTAATTTTGTAAATAACTGCAGATTGAATCTTAACATTCTTTAAAGAAAATAGATTATGTGATTCACAAATTATTTGTAATGCAGTTGCACATAGATGACAGGGACTGGGATTGCTCTGCTATGTATTATATAAGCAGTGAGTATGTAATTATTTTACTAACTTAGTGTCTACTGACCAGACCAGAAGCACCCTACTGACTGATTTGCTAATTCCTGGCTTCAGCACTCAGACCTCTGCATTGCATACCGCAGCTAAAACAGTTGTCTGCTCTGTAAGAAAATAATACCTAAAAAACCTGAGATACTAAACCTTACTGATTACAGTATGCACTTACATATGCTCAAAAGACCACCAATCCCTTTCAGTCTCCCTGTTTTCACCCTGATGTCCCATTCATCACACCCCAATCATTCTCTTATTTCACGACCCTCTATGTATCCAATGTGAATTCCATATCCGTCATTTCCCCTGCAAGGCTTAAAGGAGAAAGGAGTAGTAGATGTTGCATGTAGCCACAAGGGGGAGGAAAAAAAGGCAAGAGTTTGGAATATGAGATGTTGCTTCTTTGTCAATATAATAATACAATTCGCAGTCAAAATTTTTTCCTCTCCTCTTTCCCATTGTTGAATGAGTGACAGTATTTTACTAGAGTGATATGTGCAGCTTATTAAATAAGAGTGAAGGGAATATTATCTTACCATGGAAAGAATTGGGCAGAGTTAACTGGCTGGAACTGACATGTCTTCTGCCTTCAGCTGCATTTGGCTGAAGGACACAGCCCCCAGGTTCAAGGAGTATGCTCATTTCTAGATGTGCATTAAGTTTTCACAAATATTCATTAATGAGAGTTAGATGGTCAAGAAAAGAGCTCTAGAGTAGAGAAAATACTTTCAGTGAACAAGTTATCTGACATTTTCAGCCGCTACGTGAGCAGTCTCTCTTGTTACTGACCCATTATTGACCCATTTTGTGAATTCTGATATATAGGTTTCTGTATTGCCACATATATTGCTTATTTGTACATGTGATACACAATTGGTTACATAAGTCATGCTTCAGGTTTGCATGACATATGTACGAACATTTCCAAGTATGCCAGAACCATTCTCCAATTATGTTAGTCACTTCACCTCTCCACAAATATGCATACCCAGACAAGAAATAAAATGAAACAAAAATATCATTCTAAGGAAATAAATGGTCCTAATGCAAATACATCTCTAAAGGAAAATTAAACTTGTGCAAATGGTGGAAATCAAGGTTATAGTAACATCATGGTTTTTTTGGAAAAAGAAGTATTTTGAATGAAGAGGAAGTCACTTGCAAACAAACAAAAGCATGAAAGAACTTTGCAGGGGAGATAAAAGAAGAGGAGGAAAGGAATGAGAAGAATGAGGAGAACACCCCAATACTTCTGCTGTATTAAGAATGTATACACTCATGTAAGGATTTCCTTCTCCTTAAGAAAGCTTTGATTCATCTAATTAGTAACAAAATATTATAAAAACAACTTTTTAACTTCTATATTTCCCTTCTATATTTACAAACCCACTAGGCTTTCTGACTTGAGTATGAAAGATGTTGCAGTGATGAGAAAGAAGCCTTCATACTTTATTACTTTCACTCCAGTACTTTATACTAAATTGCAGCTACTTGTTTTTCATAAAAACTGAAGAGCATAAAGCAGGAATATTAGTTGATACTTGAATTCATTTAATTTATCTTTCCTCTAATTAAGTCATTTCTATTTAGCATATTGCTCTGCTTGCCAGCGGTCTTAGCGTTTGTCCTAGGAATCATATCACTTACGAGTCTGCTATTAAATTGCTGACATCTTTGTGTTAGCCTCCAACAACGCTGTTAACTCTACAAGTCTCTAATGCTTAGCTGTACTAGCTACAAATTTTAAAGAAAGGAAGGATTGACTGTGGGAAGGGGCAACAAACATAAGTCTTATTTTTAAACTGTAGGAAAAACAAGACAACATAAAAAGCATTTGGGCTCCACATCTGCTGTCTTCAGTGGCAGGCTTTACCTATCTTGTAATCCATTAGCTTGTGGGCTACTGCCCTCTGTAGAGTCTTTCGGCTGGTCTACAAGACATATTTGAGACCTGAGAGTGTGAATCGTTCTTGACATTTTCACAGATGACACATGAAAAAGAGCTGAACTATTTCTTCTGCTGGCCACACACTATCTGAAGCTCATGAAATGAAAAGATCATTCTTCCAGAAGCGTACATATATCATACATCACTCTCCGGCAAGAAAACATTCATAAAAATTCATTGTCTAACCCAAGTGTAATAAGCAGTGTGTTTTGCTAACAAAATCCTTTCCACCATAAATTTTGCAGAGAGACAACTTCTGTAACAGTAATGAGGCTAGTTTTACTTATTGTCCTTTGCTGCAACCTCTCATGCTGTAAACCAGATTTATGCCACCAATCTATCTCACACCAACAGCAACACTCTATGTGTAAAATATCCAAATGTTTTGTGTTAGTCTTTAGCATATTGATGAAAATACAGCTGTCAGGGAACTGCAAAGCTACTTCAAGTCACCCAAAACATATTTTCAGAAGGTTTCACTGTTGAGTCAGTTTAAAACAAATGGAGGAATACTCCTTAACACTGTTAAAAAGAAACAGTTGAAATTTGTCTTGCTTCTGACAGACTACAAATTCTTTGGATCATACAAAACTTTGCCTGAGATCAGCTGGTCATATTGAGAAGGCTTCCACAGACTTAGGGATTCATTCATTCATTGTTATTCATGGTAGCAGGCACAAGCTCCAACCACAAAGCAAGACTCATTTTTCCACCCTTCTTTACATATATAAGGGGGAGAGGGTAAAATAATACCTACTACTGGGAATCTACTTTACTAGCTAGCAACTGTATTATAGAGAAATCTGCTTTACCAGCAGGTAACTGCATTGTAAAGAAACAGACTTATTAAAATGTTTTCTGCATCTTTATTCCAGAGGCATCAGAGCAGCTCTAATATCCGTCTTTAACTTCCCACTCACCATGTCAAATTTCTATTCCCAAAATATTCTGTGGCCTCTAGGAAGGATGTCATATAGAAGGCTGGAGGGAGTGAGTCAACTTCATGTTATGTAAAACCTGTGTGAGAGACAATAAAGCACAAAGTAGCTGTAATTAGTGATTATTTTAAGCACCATTTTCCTACTCTTATTTCTTTAGCCAAAACTATCTCCTGCAGGGAGAATTAAGAACAAATACCTGGAGCTAGGCTTGGAAACTTAACAGTAAGGCCTACAGCAAATTATAGTCTTATAGCCCCACATCCATCATATCTGTAGGAAACGATAACCAAATGATCTATTCACTGATAAATCACACACAAATATGAGTAGGCCTCTGGCAGCCAGGAACCCACTGCTAGGTTTTGCAGATCTTCTAAAGCACGCTTCTAGTCCCCTTAAGAACTAACTTTTGTTCCAGCTGCTTTCTTAAGATCAGGTCCTCAGCAAACATAAATCATTCTAAGCTCCAGTGAACTTCTTGTAAATGCACCTTGACTTACATTAACAGAAAAACCAGCCCTTTTTGCCTCTCCTTGCAATTCCAACTGTTTGTTTTCTTTTTGTCCAGCAGTTCTGCTGCTGAATGCTAAACAGATGCTAAACATTTAGAAGTTGTGTTGAGAGACGTGGTTTAGTGCAGTTATACTGGTGGTAGGTGCATGGTTGGACTGGATGATCTTGTAGGTCTTTTCCAACCTTGCTGATTCTATGATTCTATGAGAGGTGATTCATCACCAATCAACCACTTCCAGAGGATGCAGTATGAGCATCAAACCCTCACTTTCCCTGCTTTTTCTGGTACTATGCAGCCTCCACTACCCACAGACACCGAGAAACTGTGTAGAATATTTCAGCTGTAGCCCACCCATAATTACTTTCTCATATATTCAAGATATTTTGGAGAATCACAGTCAACCCTTAGTGTTGTGATGGAAATGAAGTTGTTATTTTTCTATGTAATTATTTCATCATATTTATTACTTAAACCATCCCTGAGAACAAAAGCTGCACAGCAAAGGCAAGGCTTCATTTCTCCAGGTGATCTCTTGACAGTCTGAGGGAAGCTATTTAGGAAAAAAATGAAGAAAAAAAAGCTAAAAAATTCTTTTCTTTTAACATCACTGCTCTGACAACCACAAATGCTTCCTGACAATCTTGATAGCTGAATTTATGATGTTACATTATCCTGCAACTGTGAAGAATGCTATTTCTACTAACCTGGCTTAGGTCTAAATAGAGCTGTGAAGCAAACTCTCCTCTCTTTTCAGCTGTGTGACCTTCTGGACAGTGAACAAAAAGGGAATCAGAAGATACTGAATGATTGCAAAAATGGAAATAGTTGGTGTCCTACCTCTTTCCCCACCTGGAGGCCAGTGTGTCTAAGGGAATCTTACACTCCAAAGTTTCCCTGGTGGAAAAACAGAAATCTATCACAAAAATGTGAGCAAACGCAATGAATAAGATGATGAAGAAAGCTATTTCAACAGCTCATATTCTTTCTTTTTTTATGACATCAAATAGCATAGCTCTTGGACATCAGCGACAGACTGTGGTTTTCTGGATTTTTGATTCTTGATTGATGATTGATTCTTTGTCATGACAAAACAAGAGAATCTAAGCCTAACAGTCCCAGCTTGCCAGATATTTGCAGTATCAGATTTGCTCTATCACTTTCTAGGAACATTTTGTTCTCCATCAAATCACAAAATCATGCATAGGAAGTTTAGAAAGAGCTTCAGGATTTTCTCAGTGCCTATAGCCACACAAAATATCTCTTAACTACTCAGAAACAATACGTACTGTAGGATGGAGATCCCTACCTTTCTCTAGGAACAATACAGTAATATTTGACACATTGAGGACCATTCATATGTAAAATATTTACAATGGATGTCACAACTGTTATCACCACTTTACAAGTGGACAAAATGAAGTAAAATGGCTGTCATAGCAGAAGGGAACTGGAGCCAAATATGCTGTACTCCTGCTAGACGGTCACCAAATACATCCTAGGAGAGAGAACATTTTGTTATCTTGGGAAAGGTACAAGGAGGTTCTGTTAGGAAAAATGTTGGATAAATAGAGCAAGTAAAGATTAAGATCTTAAATCATCTAACTTTAAAGGCTCAAAAGTTGATTTGTTATTATTGTTTGTTGTGTCCTGAAACTGGTTTGAGTCAGTGTGTTAGTTCTTTTGAGCCTGACTTCTTAATGAAACAGGGTTTGTGTGATTGTGCTGCCTGTCTATTCCTGCTAGCTAATTTAAACCAAATACAGAAAAGATGTGAAATTTTTCAAAGGTAGTTACATTCCCACAGATCTTAAGAAATGTTACCAGATAGGGCAGAATTGGAATCCGATTAGTGCCATCACTCAAGGACGTTGCCAGATATGGTGACAGCTAGAATCATAGAATCATAAAGGTTATGAGGCCTCCAAGATCATCAAGTCCAAATACCACCAATATTGTCCACTAAACCATGTCCCTCAGTACCACATCTACATGTATCTTGAACACACAAAACACAAAACAAGAGACTCTCAAGAAAACAGAAGAACATTACGAGATCTGTTCTAATGTGTTCATTAATTGCGAGCTTCCTCTTTCTTACTATGTGAGTTTGTATTTCTGTTTATGGGCAGTTAGAACAGTGACAGCCTATCTAAATGTACAGCAGATTCTCAGTTCACAACTGATTTTTTGAAGCACGTTGAAATCCGTGTAGGCATGTAGCAGTAAAAATAATGGTTATTAGCTAGATTTCTGGTTCATTATTTCATATCTAATTCTTCAAATGAAAATAATTAATTGGTCAGATTATAAATTTCTAAAGAAATATGATTTTAAAGATTTTACTATTAATTGCAAGACAGCCTCCTACCAACATTTCACAAGTTTTATTCAGAATTGCTATCAAAAAAAAACCTACTTCTTAATGGCAATCTAATACACAATATCATATAATGGTGCATTTTGTAACAAGTATTTCTCCAGTCAAGTACTGGATAAGAAAATTTTTCCTATCTCAGCACTGGAAATATTTTCAGTACTTCTGTTTTCTAACAACTCTAGAAACTTTTAACAAATTGGCCATTACCATTGAAGTTACGTATCTACATAGATGGAATAGTGGTAAAGAATAGTTATTAACATTAGCGTCTCTCATTCTACTGTTAATATTTATCTATGAACAGCATCCAAAACATCCCTCAAGGTACTGCAAAAAGAGGATTATAGTACGCTAATTAAGTAATTATTCATGAATTAAAGTGAAGGGTTAATAAGCATTATTTTATACTAGAACCAATACAACACAGTCTCCCATTAATGACAAACTTAGCAAAAGAACAGTTTTTAGACCTACATACACAAGAGAAATAGAAGTTTCTAGTGATTTTGTTCAGATATACTGTTTATGTAGGGTCAATATTCTGAACTTGAATTCTAATTTGCATTTAACCATTTGACTACAGATAAAAAATACATGTAGATGAGAAAGTCTTATTTTCAATGAGACAGAAACTTCTTGGGCCATTAAGCCTGTGTTTTAAATACAATCTTGATGTTTGAAATTCAAGTGGGAAATACACAGTTTTTACTTCAGAAATGTTCTAGTTCTAATTTTCTGCTTCAGTTCCTCCTATAGATTTTACACTTATTTACTTTGTAGGATAGCAGGCATGTGGAAGTCCCACCATGCCACACCCTGTACATTAATGTACACCCAGTGCAAAACCAGACTACAAATCTCTTGCCATCCCCAATGATAAACTATCTGTTTAAGCTCAGGGTTGGGCTGCCATTGCCTCATCAAATTACTTCAGTTGACAAACAAAAATTTGTTTTAGCTCATGGAATGGGATTTATCTGGGGGGAACTTCATGACTTCTACAATGTTTTCTGCATGTATTTGATAGCCAAACAAAAAACTGTAGCTGCAGCTATCTGTAAGTACTGAGGGTTCTCCTATCTATTGGCAACTTTTGTGCCATTGTACATGAGAGTGCATTCATGTTTGCCACTCAGGACACACAAGTAGTTCAGAATCCAATTCACTTTGTGAGCTGGGGTTAGATGTCACAGTTTCTTTACTCCAGGATGTCATTCAGGTCCACCCATTCACATATTTCTAAAGTAATTTAAAAAAAAAGATTTTCCCAATGATTAATAAAAATTCTCTGTTCAGTAGTTACAACGTAGAAAACAGATCTGCACCCATGCTTCGACTACCTCTAGCAAACCAATGGGTTTGCAAGATATTAAGGATATCTAAAGAGATGCTGAATTACTGAATGTAATTATTTGTCATTGGAAAACTGCATATATCCATGAATTACTAGAATGGAAAAGGCTACTTTAAACTGTGGGATAATGCAGCTACACTCGTAAGCCCTCAGTACAATTCTGAGGGATTCACACCAGATAGGTATATTTATCTAGAAGAACAAGTGCAAGCCAGTTTGGCAGAAAGTGTCTCCAACAATATTTACTTCGGTTGTTGTGTGATAACTTCATTGTTATTGTAAAATCATGTTGTTTTTTCAGACTGTAGAATCTTTGCCTCTGAAACACTTGCTTTCCTACCTATTATCTAAATCACCTTTTGGCTTTCCTGGGCCACACTGAGTGAAGAGGAATTGTCTTGGGCCACATATGAAATATATAACACATTTAATGCATATAAGTAACAAAAGTTTTTTTTTTATTAAAAATATAAAAAAGAGAGCAACAAAAACATAAAATGAGTGGGTTATTTGGCCTTGGTTTTTTTTGTGAAACTAATGTATCATTATGGTTTAATGGAAGTGGCTGCAATTCTTAGTGAGTTCTCAAGGTGTTTGTCAGAGATTTTTGATGCAATCTTACAATTCCTGTACTTCATCCTTGAAAATGGTTGTTTACAAATGTACACACTCCCAAAAAGTGCTGATGTGAATAAGGCATGATTGTGAAGCAAGGGACATTATTCTCTGGTAAAATAGGTCTTATAAATGCCTGGCAAATAGATATGACCAAATTTTCATTTGAGTTGAATGCTTGATTGCAACTCTATACATGCCATTTGAAAATTCACAGATAATATATTTATGTCAACTAAAAATTTTATACTTCTTGTGAGCTTTACGAGATGTTGAAGATTAAGAAATTTGTCAGCACCACACAAGTATTCTGGATATTTCTTCCACGGTGAACAACTTATTAAATTATTTTATGAAATAACACAATCCCAGGTTTATCAATTAAATAATAAGACAGTAGAAAGCACATCTTCATGCATACACGTTGGTAGATTGAAATATTATCGGTAATTAATGCATTTTACACATCAAAAGACACAAGGACATGTAGCATATAATACACACGGGTTTCAGTTCAACTGAGCATGAGCAAGGGGTTCAAGAGGCAGAGTTAGCACTGCTCTGTGCCCTCTTCTCCACAGCATTCTGTTGTTGCCTATGCAGTCCACACTCAAGCAACATGCAATCAACTCATGAAAAATATTGCTAAAAATCACATAATAATGTTAAAGTATACAATCTTGTCAGCTCACATTACTACTTGTTTAGGGCCGCATGTGGCCTGTGGGACACAGGTTGGACACACTTGATCTAAATCCTAGTCTATATGTGACCCTGAATGGTTGAGCATATTATAAAAGACAGCAATGTATATACAAATCTCCTGCTTTTTCCATGAACATTATGTGATAGTGTTGGTGTATGAAGACAAAGGAGATTATCAAAACAGAGGTGTATTTTATAGATATATGTAGATGAAATTGAGATTTTTTTCTTTTCTTCCCATATTATTTACTTTTAAAAATAAATATATCTGAACTGTAAATATCACACAACTATTACACAGCATTCAAAACTTAAGTGAAACTCAACATTGAAGGCAATTTTTTTTTTAATCCTGGGTAAAGAATGATGATCCTTGTCTTATCGATCATTTCTGTGGGAATCAAGAATGCAAGTCTCCTATGCAACTTCACGAATTCCACTGTAAATTACAGATGTTTTTGGAACACCAAAGTCACTGAATGTAGGTTACTGGCCCACAAACTTCACAGAACAAAAAAGCAGTTTCACAGGCATAGCTTCATATCTCACTGTTTGTACTGCTGTTGTCTTCTCTATCTCAAGTATACAATAAAAAGACTGTATGAGAGAAAGACCTTCTGTCTCCATGTGCTGTAAGATGACCCAGCAGGGAAGAAGACTGGTGTGGCTGAACAGGGAACCCTTGCTGAGTCTCTGGGAGAAAAAGAGAGTTTACCTGCTCTGGAAGAAAGGACAGGCAACTTGAGAAGCGAACAAAGAAGTCGCTAGCATGTGCAGAGAGAAAATCAGAAAGGCTAAAGCCCAGCATGAGCTCAACATGGCCAATGTGGTAAAGGACTACAAAAAATATTTTTACCAATCTATTAACAGTAAGAGGAGGGCTAAGGAAAATATCTATTTGGGTGCAGCAGGGAGTATGACCACAGAGAACAAGGAAAAGGTTATGGTTCTCACTGCCTTCTTTACATCAGTTATGTTCCTATCAACAGATCTGAAAATAAAGTAAACAATGGGATACAGATGCAGTGGTATGTACGTGGACTGAGGGGGAAAACGTGCTTTGCAGAAAGGAAGTTTTACTACTATTTGATCCTAGATTTAAGTCACAGATATCACAGACATTTTCTTTGTCTGGAATCTAGTCTTTTAGACGAAGTACCAGAAATCTAGTTGTTCATTGACATTTAAAGCTATGTTAGAAAAATAGCTACAAATTTCACTACAAGAAATGATTCTCTTTTGACAAGGAAATGAGCTGTATTACATAATGGAGAAGATTGTGCTTGCATTTCCTTAGGATTAACACTACTGTTGCTGAGATGAAAATATGGCCCCGAGGGCCATTTCTATATCCCTTTTTCATGATCCATTTCCTTGCAACAGAGTTTTAAGGCTGTGAATACAGTGTTATCTGAAAGAAAAGCTGAGACAATGAAGAAGATTCCTATTCAAACATAAGGGTCTTCACTGAAAACAGACAAGGAGAAACTACTGTCAAGTTATTTGCTTTATAATGTGCTCCATTGTCTCTTGGAAATAAAGACTCCACTTTTCCAAACTCTGCCATCTGCAGTTTAGACATTATTGTATTGTACTTGTGGGAATGGTAGTTTAAGAATCTGTATTTGTTTTTTGTTGGTGGTGTTTTTTTTTAATCAAGGGAAAACAAATTTTCTGTACTTTCATCAGTTTCTTATTCTTTTTACCCAAATTATACAATTTCACTGTAACCTTACTTTTTTGTTTCACTCTCTGCAAATTCTCTCGCTGTACTCCCTTTCTGCCTACACAAGAGGGTGATCTTGTCCTGCCATCTAGTGAATCAAGGGCAGAACAACATGCTTCTCACCAAGCAGCTAGAGGCATCTGAAAAGCTAGCAAACCATCTGATTTCTTTAAAAGCTTTAGCTCCTATATGTTTGTTCTTTTATAAAAGCTATAAATAAAAGGTTCCATCATGTTGTAGATTAATGTGCCTTCTCCCTAAACAGCTAAACCTATTATTGTAATTTACTGTTTGATTTACAAGAAGTTTAACAGGTTCCATCATGTGACAGGTAGTAATTTAAGTATTATCCACCAATGTATTATAGCAAACGGTTTGATGCAGGCACTAGTGTCTCCATTCAATAGGTACATTCTCGTGATGAGTACTTATGGATAAAGGTTCTGTTGTGCCAAGGTAATTAAAGTAGTGATATAACACTTTGATATTACCAAGCTACATTGATGTTAACAATAAAAGCTTTTTCTGCTCACAAGTATATATAAAAAAAGCAGAAGTATCTCCTGCAAACAACTGAGCTTCCCTTTCATTAGTATTGCAGACTTTGGTCTCATTTGGAATGGCAGACTTTTGTTGTTGTTGTTAGATTCTAATGTGTAAGATGTCTGTACAATAAATACAACCTACTATTAAATATTTCTTAATACACTTACAATCCGATCCAAAGCCCACTGCAGTCAGTCAATGAAAAGACTTGCAATGGCTTTAAACTGGCTTTAGTCCAGGGCTTTTTTCTCTAAAGAATAGTTAACTGAAAATTAAGACATAAGCAAAAAAGAATCATGCGGGAGAAAGCAGGCAGCAGATACTACCCAAAGAAGCGCTGCTCAGGCATGTGTTAGGATTAGATTAGAACTAAAACCCTATGAATAAGATCATCACCCACAGACAGCATGGTCAGCATGCAGGTTAAAGCAAATTCTAACACGGTGAAACAGGCAAAGATTCTGTTTAAACTGCAGAAACCTTTAAACAAACAAACCTCAGAAACAAAACAAAGGATCTAACAAAGTATCACCAAAGAAAAAGAGGAAACCATAGCAAGAAACTCTCTACCTGCTATAGCTGAATCAATTTGCATAGAAGATACAAAGACTTGACCAATAGTAGGAATTTCATTTTGCTGTTTTTGTGGGCATTTCAGAAACATATCACACAATGTTTGAATACACAGAAAACATGAAACCTGATCACTTCAGTCTTTCTTGCTACCATTTGTTTGAATTACGAGGGAAATAAACAATATTTTAAACCAAAAGATTTAGTTACATTAGAACTTTATTGCTGCTTTAGCAAAATGCCTTTGGTATCTGCAGTGAGTTTGTGTTTACTGATAAAATTAGTTCACTTAAAAGTGTTTTTTGCATGAATGGTGTTTTAGAAGCAAAATTGCTGTAAATGGCATAAAGTGGTTTTTAGATACAAATATCTATATAAATATTTCCCCAAGACTAATAGATAAGACAAGCACAGGTAAAAAAAAAAAACAAGTATGAAACTATTCAAAATAGTGTTTCTAAAATATATATTTAAATATCCTTAAACTGAGTCTGCTTGCCACAGTTCAGTACCCTACGAAACATAAAACAAACCCAGAAGCAATCATTCATCTACCATTCAGAAAAGAACAATGTATTTACACCTCTCTTGTAAGCAATTCAGAAAAACAAGTTTAATTTCAAATCACTTTCCACGTAATTGTTCCATTTATAGTAACACAAAATACAAACATGAGCAAAAGCTACTGCCTTTGTGGAACTGGTAGCAGTAGCCAGTAATGTGTGGGTGTCTTTTCTTTTTCCATTCTCAGATTATATATATATTTATCCATATACAGGCATATATATATTTTTTTGTAATCTCTCTGTCTATATATTTCTGTGTACTCACAGCCTGGAAAGCCAACTGTATCCTAGGCTGCATCAAAAGAAGCATGACCAGCACGTCAAAGGAAGTGATCCTGCCCCTCAACTCTGTGCTGGTGAGGCCTCATCTGGAGTACTGTGTCCAGATGTGGAGTCCTCTGTACAGGAGAGACATGGACCTGTTGGAGTGCGTCCAAAGGAGGGCCACAAAAATGATCCAATGGATAGAAGACCTGTCCTGTGAGGACAGGCTGAGAGAGCTGGGGCTGTTCAGAAGAAAAGGCTTTGGGGAGACCTGAGAATGGCCTTTCAATATCTAAAAGGGGACTGTAAGAAAGAGTAGGACAGACACTTTAGCAGGGTTTGTTGTGATAGGACAAGGGGAAATGGTTTCAAACTGAAAGAGGGGGAAGATTTAGACTGGAGATGTAAGGAAGAAGGTTTTTTTTTATGATAAGGGTGGTGAGGCACTGGCACAGGTTGCCCAGAGAGGTGGGGGATGCTCTTTCCTTGGAGGCATTCAAGGTCAGGCTGGACCAGGTTCTGAGACACTTAGTCTAGCTGTAGATCATAGAATCACATGTCCCTGTTCATTGCAGGGGATTTGGACTAGATGGCCTTTAAAGATCCTTTCAACTTAAAAGATTCTATGATATTCACTGGACACATTCATTCATAATGAAATCCAAGTCAGATCACACTGCAAATTTTCCTGCATTGAACAGTTCTGATTCATTCAAAGCACAAATTATTCTTAGACTAATTTCCTAAAGAAACAAGGTTTCTAAGATCACATTCTAGACATACTTGCCTACCTCTCTCTCCAATAGTAAGTGTTGAACTTACTGGCTAGTCTACTATTCAACAGAAAGGTAGGAATCCAAATAACATTAATTTCCTAAAACTACATTAAAAAAAAAAAAAACAGCTGGAATGAGAAGAGAGAGGACTACTGTTCGTGGGAGAAAAAGCCTGCAAAAGTGCCATTAATTCCTTCAAGCTGATGAAACTCGAAGGAAATCTTGTTTTTACTGAATTCACTAAGAAAAATCCCTCACACTTCTACTGGATAGGGAAAAACCATCAAATAAGTAAAGAAAGGCATCTTGACAGGAAAAAATAAATCTGTAAGTATCTTTCAACAAACTGAAAAAAAATTGCATATATGCAAATTTCTGACCAAATTTGCTATACTGGAATTCAATAACTGTGGAAAGTCTATCCTTTGCTTGAATTCCCTCATCAGACAGAAAAAGGATATTTTCATTTTACTACTCTATATTCACTTTCAGCAGATGCTGTCCCTTCAGTTTCAGCAGATGTTGTGGTGCCCCAAAAAAATGTTCTCACCTCTTAGGTATATAAAATTTCTGATCATACTGTATCAGAAATAGGAATTTAAGCTTAAGTATTATGATTCATTCCTAAATTCTGTCCAGAACTCAAAACTAAAATGAAAGAGGGAGAGAAGGAAACATGGAAAAATGATGAGAGAGAAATAATGTTTATCTTCTGTGTTCTCCAAAAACTACATAATGTAAAGTCAGCACCATGGCAAGTTAAAGTTTGCTATAACTTCTAAAAATCACAATACATTTTCTCTTTCAATATGCTAATCCAAAAGACAAAAGGGCACTGGTACACATTACATATTATCTGTTGCATACATTATATTCTAATTGCCTTTCACTTCTTTATATTGTAATTATTTTAAGTAAGTTGGAAAATACTGAGAAGTTTTATAATAGGACCAGAATATCCAGATTACTGAGGTTTTTTCCTACCGCCATCATCATTATGACCAACAAGAAAACATCCCTTGAAAATCATAGAATCATAGAAAAATAGTATGGCTTAGATTGAAAGGAACCTTAAAGATCATCTAGTTCCAACCCCCCTGTTGTGGGCAGGGTTGCCAATCCCTAGATCAGCCTGCCCAGGGTCCCATCCAACCTGGCCTTGAATGCCTCGAAAGATGGGGCATTCACAAACTCTCTGGGCAACTTTTTCCAGTGCCTCATCACCTTCAGAGAAAAAAAAATTCTTCCTAACAGCTTACCAAAATCTACCCTCTTTTAGCTTAAAGCCAATCCCCCTTCTCCTATCACTATCAGACCATGTAAAAAGTCGGTTTTCCCCCTGCTTGTAAGCTCCCTTCAAGTATTGGAAGGCAGCAGTGAGGTCTCCCCAAAGCCTTCCCTTCTCCAAGCTAAACAAGCCCAACTCCATCAACCTTTCTCCATAGGAGAGGTCCTCCAGCCCTTTGATCACCTTCGTGGCCCTCCTCTGGACCTGCTCCAACTGCTGCATGTTCTTCTGTACTGGAGGCCCCAGGCCTCAACACAGTACTCTACATGAGGCCTTACAAGGGCAGAGTAAAGGAGGACAGTCACCTCCCTCTCCCTGCTGGCCACCTCTCTTCTGATGCAGCCCAGCATGCTGTTGGCCTTCCAAACTGCAAGAGCACACTAATGGCTCGTGTCCAGTTTTTCGTCCATCAGAACCACCCAGCGCTTCACCACAGGGCTGCTCTCAATGAGTTGTTCTCTCAGTCTGTGTTCATATCTGGGATAGCCTCAACCCCTTGCACTTGGCCTTGTTAAACTTCATTAGGTTCTTGTGTGCCCAATTTTCAAGCTTGTTCAAGTCCCTCCGGATGGCTTCCCTGCCTTCTATTGTGTCAACTGCACCAGTCAGCTTGGTGTCATCAGTAAACTTGCTGAACTCAACTCCATTTTCTATGTCATTGATATAGATGATGAAAAGCACTGGTCCCAAGATGGAACCCTGGGGGACACCATTTGTGAAGTGTGGACAAAATCCTTTGTCCACACTCACTTCTTCAAAACCTGTCTACTGACAAGTAGCAAAAGCATTTAAAACCCTTCTGAGGCAGGTTTTCTGGGCAGATGATGTCCTATGAGAAGCATCACAGGTTGATTTCAGGCAACATAACACAAACCAAGAAACGTATAGGTATCAGAAATTAATATGTATGACATAGCCAGTGATTAAAGGAAGTTCAGTGCTAATCATATTTAGGATAGGGGGAACAAGTACAAGAAAACAATCTAAATTTTAACTGAGCAATAAATGCTAGGAACTATTTCTTCCAGTATACTCAGCAAGACTAGTCAGAGCTGGCACCAGTGAGTGAAGAATCTCATCCCTTACAACCACTGTAGCAAGGAGGCACAAGTGCAGTCCTGTTACACTTCTAAAAGAGGCACTAGAAGGCCTCTATGTAGGCATACAAACACAGGCAAAGGCCATCTGTTCCAATCACTGAATATGGCCATAGCCTTCAGAATAAAGTGAGACTTACATTGAATGAAATTTTACAGCCAGGATTCCTTTGTGGTTTCATAGTCTGTCCCAAAGGTGTGGGAGCCAGGGAGCCTCTGTCTTGTGCAGACAGGGTATTGCTGACCAGCTAACTGGTGAGACCGTATCTCTAGAGATAACACAATATGGTGACTTCAGAATCAAGTCTTTACTGACCAGGCAATGACAATTATCCTCTTCAGATAGGGGGTACTATATTCCTTGCCTTTCACAGATTTTTGAAAAATTTTAGCACCAAAATATAAAAACAAAATAAGAAGAAATAAACAACAACAACAAAACACCTGCATATTTTAATCCAATTACTGGCTAAAATAGTCTGCATCACCTGACAACTCCATAAGACTGAAAAGGTAAGAGTCTGGAATGTGTCAGAGCAGTAAGAGCTGCTGACACACTGCATGAAGTCATTGCCACCTGAGAAGATCCTGGTGCCATTTCCCTCTGAGAAGTACAGGGTACTCCAGTTTCATTCTTTTTGCTTGTAGTGAGAATGTAAATTGGGATGATTCAAGAGAGGTCAATTAAGTTACCTGTTTTTCAGACCAGCGTAGGAGATCACACTCAATGCTTGCTCTCTCATCCCCAAGCAGTGCTATGAAACACTTCATAACATTGTGCACTCCCGGTACAACTCTTCTTGTTCCAGGCAGTCAATTATGCAATACTGATTGAAATCTACACAGGAATTCAAATAAGCAGCAACTGTATTGTAAATCCGGTGAAAAAGCTTGATGGAGCTGAGCCTGCAGTTCCACTAGTATTGCATTAGCCCAGTGCCATAGAGGTATTTCAATGTATTATCATAACAATGCAAAAGGAGAAGACAATTAGGTAGAAAGGGATTGGAATGAATTGCAAAATTTTTTGGTGATCAAAATACTGATTCTTCAAATCAAGAGCTTCCATGTAGTGACAGATTTTGCCTTAGAGCCGCAAAACTCAACTCACTGAACATTTCAGGAGTGTTAGACGTTGAACACTTGTCTTCTACTCACCAATGCATCATAGCTTCTGGGTCCCCTTTCTTTCTATTCATAGAAATACTCTCGAAGTCAAACTCTTCCTGAAGCATTGCTTGCAAAAGCCTCCTGTGATAGATTCCTAACTTCAATGCCTAGAATAGGCTTTCAGTGTTCCACATGTTTGATTATTTTCTAATGTCTAATCTACAAGAACAATTTTAATGCTAGCAAGTAGACAGAAGAAAATTGATCCTCTAGTTTAGATAGAGCACAGAGTGGGCAGAAGTAAATAGCATGACAATATCTTACAATATCTGCTTACTAAAAGCATGGCATAATAAATGGTTGCAATGAAGCCGTATGTTTCGTAACAAACAAAACAAACATCTCTGCCACAGTGGCCTCACACATGGAGAAAAAATGATATAAAGCTTGTAGATGTCCACACTTCTTTCCTTTTTTTTTTCCCCCTTGGTCAAAAGAAAAGCTCAATGACAGAAGAAAATCCCTTTGGCTTTACAACAAAACTAAGAAGAGCACAGCAGAACTCGAACTCTGGGAAACAGACTTTGAGGTACACAGTGATTGAACCACACAGTAGAGACTTCTTCTACAATGCAATTTACAGTCTTAGCTGGCCCAGAAAGCAATTATACAGACGACTTCCTGAAACACGTTCATATTCAAATGCATTTTGAAAAATACTTGAGCTTGCAACTAGTACTCCAGAACAATGCCTCCTGAAGTGATAGTCAAAAGTTCAAAGAAACTCAAGTAGCAATTCAACCAGCAATCTGCAAGAACAATGAACAGAGAGAGCCCTGCACAGTGAGGCTTCTCCATGCAGGGAAATTGATAGCATTTAGGATAAAACAAACAGTGTAAAAGCAGGCAACTCTTCCACCAAATACTTTGGCTTTAAGGAAACAATCAAAACCTGAGCCTCGAAAGAAAACAGAATGGTGCAAGTTCAGCTTTAGTGTATTATTTCAGAAGCCAACATAAATAATTTTAGTGGTGCGTTTGAAGAAAGGAGAAGTTATAAAATCCACAACATTCCTCATATTTGCAGTGCAGCAACATGTGTCTGAAGGATGTTGTTTGCTAAAAAGCTTTTTTTTAAATAAAAAAAGACACAGACATTAGCTCCTTCTTAATCTCATCAGTTGCAAGTCAGTATCCACACTGTACATTCTCCACAGATCGTATCTTTAGCTTTGTTTTGTTTAAAACCCTTATGTTACCACATTAACTATAGCTTTGGACAGCTTCTTGGCACAGGCTCTGAGACTTTTGTGGCATCAGGACAAAGCAGTAAAGCTTTTTATGATTTCATGACAGACCACAAAAAACAGTGCGTAGCTACCCACTGGTTCTGTTTACACATTATTTTAAAAATGCATAACAGCTACAGTCTGCTCTGCTGGCTGTGCTGCCGGAAGGTGTGGCTGGCATCCCCCTACAGAGACAGCAAACCCTATGCAGTTCTCTGAAGAGCTCCTTCTCATACTAGCAGATAAGACTGGCAGGACTGGAATGCCAACAGTACAATACAGGATTCTAAATACACATTATTTAAGAATGCACATTCTAATAGTATTTAATTCCAAATAAAATATAGCCTAGATCCTCAGAGTGATCAGGACAGGATTTCTCACTGACTTCAAGGAGGCCAGGCTTTCATGGACAGCTTTATTTTTGTTCAGCAATTCAAAAAGATATGCTACAGGAAATCAATACCATAGAAGATTTAACAGTGGATTTTACAAAATATAGTATAATAATGTATCATATATCCTTTCTTGTCAGAAAACATGTTGCTAGGTTTGCTTATAGGAGTGATTATGCTCTTTAAGTTAGGGCAGGGCTTCTCGCAGCACGTGGTTAATGGCAGCAGAAACAGCTCTCTCTTCTCTTAACAAGAATGTTGATGGGTGCAATTTTTTCTGCATGGAGGAACTCAAGGAGACACCTTTGCTTCATACAAACTTCTGTGTCAGATGCCATTTTGTCAGACTGCCCCTCTGTTGCCATCTATCACACAGCAACAAACTGTAATGGAATGTTGGTGGAAAGGTTCAACCTCTACTGCCATACCACCAACATCCACCTCTGATGTCATGAGACAACGTAATAAAATAGGAAGCATTACTTTTGGAGCTGCCCTTGTAGTTCAAAAGTACTTTCTGAAGGCTTGCCTCCACCTGAATGGACTCTGTACTCAGACAACCCATTAACACAGCACTGGATCAATAACTAGGAAACCACCAACAAACAAGCCATGCCTGCTGTAATACTGAACAATCTTCCACTTACTATGAAAAGTGTATTTAATTATTCATAGATACACACTAAATCTCATTTATCACCACACAAGTTTCCATTCATAGCACCATCACAATTAGAAAAGGCAAAGCTAACCAAAAGTTGAAAAATATTATTTCTTTGACAAGTTTTGATGTTTTAAACATTAACAAAATTCAATTGTAACAGAATACCTATTTTAACTTTGAGACGTCACTTCTTATTTGGAAAAACAGGTATAGCACCCATGTCATTGATAGGGCTGAAATCTGAAAGAGAATAAAATTCAGATGTGCCTGGTTTGACAGTAATCTTTTATGGAAGATCAGGTAATAAAAGGCCTTCGGAGCCTCCTAATATTGACTTACCACAAAAAAAAATATATATATATATCAGTGCAACTGAGAAAACATTACTGAAATTAAAGTGCGTCTAGAGATCACAAAAGTAATCAGAAACCTATACAGTTTCTCAATGTCCTAACACCTATAAACATCAGGTGAAATGACCCCTGCACAACTTCAAGAGAATAAAAATAGAGAGAGAGAAAGGGAGAGTGAAAGAGGTGGGGGGAAGGGAAACGGAGAAAAAAGTTAAAATCTAGAACAGAGAGAAGGAAATGTGATTTTCTATAAGTTGTGGAATTGAGCAAAACCAAAAGATGCCTTTCTATTCCCCTTCCTTATGATCCAGGGATATATTTCTAAAACAGTGTATTTCTATTTAAGAGTTGGGAACATGATTGAAAAATACACTGAATGAACTTTTAACATAAAAAGTAGCATTTTTTCTACCTTTACTTCTTCAAAGATATGTTTTAAAAAGCAATATATTAAATCTTCTTGGATAATGTTCCACCACTTCTCCACTCTTTGAAACAATATACTCAAACATGTCACAGCTTTTAATGTTGCTTGGATTGTTCAAACTCCATCAGCTTTTCATGAGAGACCACATTAAGTTAATAACTGAAGAATATGGAAGGCTTACTTTTCATTGCCTTTTTTTTATGCTCTGAGAATGAATTGGGTGGGAGGGTCTTGCCAATTTCCAGAAGTTCCTTATCTGTTTTATGACATTTTCCTCTCTCATTTCAGAGGATTACCTGAATTTGGAATCTCATCAACTTCGTGTGTTCAAATCTTTAATTCTAACTAGGCTTTTGCAAAGGAGGATGTTAACTTACAATAGCTATAAAATAGAACACACAAAAAAAGCCCATCAAACATAAAAGTAAGAAAGAAAACATGATATTAAAAAGAAATACTTACAAGACACAAAAAAAACCCACCTTTTTCTTCAAAATAACAAAATGTGAAAACAGAATCATAGAATGGCCTGGGTTGAAAAGGACCTCAAATATCATTGAGTTTCAACCCCCCTGCTGAGTGCAGGGTCGCCAACCACTAGACCAGGCTGCCCAGAGCCATGTCCAGTCTGGCCTTGAATGCCTCCAGGGATGGGGCGTCCACAACCTCCCTGGGCAACCTGTTCCAGTGCGTCACCACCCTCTGAGTGAAAAACTTCCTCCTAATATCTAACTTAAATCTCCCCTGTCTCAATTTAAAACCATTCCCCCTTGTCCTATCGCTATCCCCCCTCATGAACAATCAATCCCCCTCCTGTTTATATGCTCCCTTCAAGTACTGGGAGCATATAATGAGCTCTCCCCGGAGCCTTCTCTTCTCCAAGCCCAGTTCCCTAAACCTTTCCTCATAGGAGAGGTGCTGCAGCCCTCTGATCATCTTGGTGGCCCTCCTCTGAACTCATTCCAAGAGCTCTGTGTCTTTCTTGTGCTGGCCCCCCCAAGTCTGGACACAGTACTCCAGTTGGGGCCTCCAAAGAGCCGAGTAGAGGGGGACAATCACCTCCCTCTCCCTGCTGGCTAGGAGGAAAATGTATTCTCAGTCATTATGTCTCCTGAAGTAATACGGTCAGGAGCAGATCAGGTAACAAACACTCATGAAAGGTACGCAGGCTTTGGCTTTCAGATTTCCTTCCTTTTGTCTTTGTTAGCTACAGTGGTATCTAAGTCTAAGGTCAGGCCTTCCTACCCCCTTTCATAGTTCAATTTCATTTGTACATTTGTTTCCAAATCTGGTCTTGGGCTAAAAATATTTCTGCCAGGATCTTCTCTGACATGTTTTTGTTGTTTGCTTAAAGTATCCAAGATAAGTCCAGTGCTGCATCATTTGAAGACTCATTGTCATGGTTTTGTGATTTTCGGTTATTGGTATTCCACATCATAACATCATGTAGTGAATGTACCTGGTTCTCAGAAGAGAAGGACTACTACATTCCCCACAGTACTTTGCTCCTCTGTTACCATTTTCCAGCTGGAGGGAAAAGATAAGAGCTCGCAGTATAAAAACTTGCAGATCACGAGACCTCGGCCCTTTTTCCACCCGTCTCTCATCTTGGCAGCACCTCGCTCTTCAGCTGTCTTAGTCGGTAGTAGAGTAAGGCCTACCTTGATTTTGGGACATTCTCTCTCTCTGCATTGGATTTAACAGCTTAAATTGTAATTATATTGTATTATAGTGTGTTGTTTTGCATTCCGATATCTCATTTAGTAAATTAGTTTGTTTCTCCTCAGATTGTTGCTGCTGTTCTTTGCTATCAGGGCCATCTCCTTACCCTTTTTCCCTTTCCCTTTTCCCGGGGTGTGGGCCCTTGGGTCCCCCGTCCCCTTCGTCATGGAACCGGGCCGAACGCCCGTAAACCGTTGACATTCTCTTGGAGGTCAAGAGAAGACACTGACTTGTTTTTGTGCTCCTTTCTTCCAGTGGTTACATATTTAGTGCCTCTGAATCTTGCCCTGCAAAAGCTTATCCCCCAAGCTTGAAAAAGAGGGGAAGAAAAGAAACTCACTTATAGAAGAGTCTCAGATCTTTTTTAGAGCTTATTTAAACAATAATTATATACATCAGCCTCAAGTCTCACTCTCAGATCAAACTACATTCTTCATCTTCTTTCTAACCAGCGAGATATGGATAGGCATATTAACATATGAAGAAAATACTTCTATATGTGAGCTCCTCCATGAGTAATTTCGTTTTTCAGTGCATGTGATTGGAGTACTACCTACTATGTTTGCATTGTGTCAAGTCTTGCATATAGCAATGGATGGGACCTACATGGAATGAACTGAGACACTGGGTGAAGACTTCACTAATCAGTTACACCTGCTCTTGTATTTGGCCAGCAGCTGAAAGATGCAGAATGCAGATATTTATAAAAAAGTCTTAAAAAGAAATAATTAAATATCATTTTTTTTCTTTTAATTGTTTTGTTTCATCTGAATGCAAACCGATATGAAGTCAATGTCCCTAATATGAAAGAATCAGCAGATTCTTCTGTCTAGTGATCAGAAAGAGTTTGAGTACAGGGCAGTCATACAGTTAGCAAAGAAGTCTAAGCCTTGATAATCCTCAGCTATTGCATTCCTTTTGATGATCTTGCAGAGAAGAAAATGTTCATAAAATCCTCTTGGAGAATGAAGGCACTGATTGCTTTTATATTTAAAATCAGATTTATACAAAATATTCCAGGGAAGCTGGATGCTTTCACTGGTGACGCCTGCCACAAACAATAATTTGTGACCTCACAAAAAGTCAACAGAAAGATACCAGTGTCCCATACCATGCATTCCTTCCTCAGCTTGTTTTTTGAACAAAGTTATTAAATGGCAACAAATGTTAACCCTATAGAGGAAATTCTCTGATGCCGCTATTAACATTCATTATACAGCTGAAAATGAGGACAGAATTTTGCATGTCATCTCTGCATTTGACTGATGCCAACTATTTAAGTATATACTAAGTTACCCTGAGCAGGGCAAGAAGAAAGAAATTGACAAGATTTCCAGTGATCTCTGAAGATATTCCATGAAGGAATGCAGTTGGATGATCTTCTGTTATAAAATATTCTGCAAAGAAGTTGGAAATCATTTTCAACTCTAAATGTTAATTAAATTAGAATAAAATTAAAATGTAATTTTTTTTTATTGTGAACGCTAAGTAGCATGGATGAAATAATAAAAAAATAGTTTATGCACATTCTTATCCATGCCCACTCTGTCATTATTTTCTAGGTCATAGCAGGCAATCTAAAAACTGAGTTGCAGAAGATCCTACCCAGTTCTCTGCTGTTTATAAAGTTCCTCCCACATCTCTACTGTCTGATCGCCTGTTCCCATTCCTGCCAGGAGATTCTTACCAAGGAACAGGTTTCCAGCTTTGTGTTGTGACTTCTTTCAGTCTCCTCCCTGGGGGCTGGATTTTTTAACTCCTCTCTTCCTTTTGGCAGATCTCCAACCAAACTATTCCCTTCTTGGAAGGAGATACATTTCTCCCAGCTACTGCAGTAAGGAACAGAAACTTTAATTGTGACCAAAGGAGGTAAAGAATATCCAGATACAGCCCTGCATTCCCCGATAGTATTATATGTGACAGATGCTGAAATAACAATAATTGCCATGTTTGTTACCAGAATGTCTGCACAGTTCCACAACATGTTGGCATTAGTGCAAGAGCACAGTGGAATAAGATATTTCCATAAGAAAATTCCTATCTACAAGTAGGAAGGAGGTGAGCTCTCATTTGGTTTTATCTTCCTTGTCTCAGACTGTCTTTCCAAGGCGTCCATGTTTGTTACAGGAAGAGTAAGAGGCCTATTCTCTGCCCATCCTTCCCCAGCAGTCTACACTTTCCCTGGTACATTCTCTGCTACCTTTTTTGCTTTGTACATGAACCTGAATCCCTGCAGAAGCACCAGCAGTTTCTAAAGGAAAAGTTCCTTCCACAGATGTAATCAACTATCCTTGCCCACACAGAAGAAGGCAGCTGATCATATTTGATATACATCTCAGGGGTACATCTTTCTGGGAAACACTTCTATTTATAAAGTCCTTCCACCATAAAGCCCAGAGAATTACACAAAAAAGAGGAATCACTGCTAAAAATAAATACAAGTATTATTAAAAAATAAAGCTTTCTGATTAAAATTATCAGCACAACAGGATATGTATACCTAGGGAAAAGATGAGTTACTGTCATCATAATTGGAAGCAGCGCTTCACAACACAATAGAATTTTTTTTCTCTTTTTTATTCTCTCTCACGTTTGGGTTCCAAAGTAAAATAGAAATAAATAAATAAAGTACAGAGAATTATCAGCAGACTAAAAAATGCTGGAACAATGGCACAAGAGTAGCAATTCTGTAGATAAATAATTACATTGTTTATTATAGCTATGAGATAATAAATAAACTTGAATTAGTCTGAAATTATATTCTAGTTAAAGCTAGTTAAACCAGTCTAGTTTAAAATTTCACAAATATAAATCATTTCACAGAGGAAAAAAAACACTTAAATACCTTAAAAAAAAAAAGTTATACTGGACTTACTGAGGGCCAGAATCTTTCCAATTAAATAGCATCCTACTTTACCAAAAATGAGGTTAAATGTCTTTTAATAAAAACAGATGTTGCCCACAATAATAACTATCAGGCAACTTCCTCCAGTGAACAGGAAAAAAATCACTTCATCTACAATACTGCTTTAAGCAATGGGAAGGCACAAAAGCAGGCAGACGAGAAGAAAAAGCAAATAGAAAAATGAAGAAAAAAAATAAAAGCTCAGGTTTGACACTTGACTAATATCAGATGTAAGAAAGTGTCATTAATCTGATATTCCAGTCAACCATTACCAGGTTTTGCTTTATTTTGTGGAATGAGGCAATGAACTACAAGACTACAAAATCTCAGGGATTCCCAGTGGCTATTTAACTTGGAGAAGAGTAAAACACATTGAATGCTGTTGCAAATGAGGTTCTGTTCTCTTCCCTGAGGCACTGGGGTTTAAAATGATTTATTAAAACTGCATCTCAAATTTAACATTGGCTCTCTAATATGAAGATATACACCCCTAAAAACATCCCTGATAAACAGCACTTCTCTTCCTGCAGCCCTCCAGAAACAGAAAGCCCACTGAGGACAGAGCGACTTGTACCAGTTGCAGTCACCAACCTCAAGTTTAGTCTCCAGAAACAGACAGCATCAAGTCAGTGGGAAGAAGATCTTAAATAACTAGCCCATGAACCATGGCATAAACCTCCATGTACCTCTAATACCTGCAGTACTAAATTAGGCTTGCAAGCTCCTTCCCCCAGCAGAAGAGTAAGAAAATGAAAAGCTTTCCCAGCTACCCATTTTTGGAGGCAGTAGAGGTAAATACAGCCCTGCTTCCCTGGCCTACTTTCATGTGTATATATAACGCTCAAGAGGAACTTGATACAGAATCCTGAAAATACTCTACCAAAAAGGGTAGAACAGACAAAAAAGCAAAGAAAAATAACTTTTAAACATACTACCTTTTCCCAAAAAAATACAGAGATCCACCAGTCCACTTCAACCACAAATACTGCAACAGGCAAGTTACAATTGAAAAGCTGTATCGAGCCAAACATCTTAACTAAAAAACAGTTGTGCTGGCAAGAAAAGACCTGGTAACTTAGTCTACTAAACCATGAAAACAAGATTTCAGGTGTTATCTTCATTTCCCCTGAGTGAGACCTAGTCAAAAAAATTGTTCTTATAGTACACAACATCTTCCATTTTCAACTTCAAAATGATTCTTGGTTCATAATGATGCTAAAGCCCTTCCAGGGATAGATACCTTCAGAGTAGAAAGGATTGTATTTAATTAGTGTTAATGTAACATCTCAGTTATTAAATTAAACCTGTCACTGTTGTTTCTTGACAGTTACAGATTAACTGCAGCGCACAGAATTTTGCCCTCAATCTCATACATGCATTTTAGACTCCCACAAGGTCTATCTAATGTTGGAGTATCTTCACTGGTTAAAGTTTTGCAATAATTCATAGTGTAACACATTCATCAAACACACAGGATTGCTAATTTCCAACAAAATAAATCTGCTTTCAAACAATCATTTTCTTTTTAACATGTATCAGTCATGCAGTTGATACACACACACGTATACAAAGAAATTATGAGAGTAATAGCAAGCCTTGGAAAATTAAACAGTAATGTATTTCACCATAATATCCAGAACAGATGAGCTTTTGACGGAACAAACAGCCTAGGATCAGTAAAAAGGATACAAGCCAAGTCATGATTGTCCCCCCACTAAAAGCTTGAAGTTACATTTATTAGCTGAAAATCTGAACTTGAAAGTCTTTAAGAGAAGCACCTTACCATGACCCTCAGTCAGATTCAGTGAAATTTTTGAAAATCTTACTGGCTGTTTAGCTTCATTGAATTTCAAGGTTCCTCTTTGATAGGCAGTACAAATGAGTCAGGGTAAAACATCATCGTCCATTAATGGAAAGTAACTAGTTTGCAATCCTTTCAGTAGGAATAGGATCTTTAGCATTTTTTTCTCTTTTTAAAAATAATATACACACAAAAAAAATTAGCTATTTCAGTCTTTACGTGAATGGGCATAAAAGCTAAAGAGACAGGTTGACTGAAACCTTTCAGTAGCCCTTAAGAAAACCAGATCAATAACAGTAAAGAACAGCTTGTATTACATTGAGGTATGGAGGGGAAACACACACAACTTTCCACACATTAGCAAATACTCTGTAAGAAATCATTCTTTCCTTCCTTCCGCAATTTTCCCAGCAGACAACCAAATCTATTTTAGAAATTACTTTGCTCTGGTGTACCAGCAGGCACACCTTTCAGATGGCTTCCATTCCTTCTCTTTTTAATGACTCATTAGCAAAATGCATTCCTAAACATCAGATTGTCCCTATGGCCAAAAAGCCAAAATGTAAATGTTAAGGTAGGTCATATTTACATGTCACCACTTATGCTAATTGCAATCCCAGCACTGTACTCTTTAAGAAAAGTTATCAATCATCTAGAATATGATTAAGCAATAAAGTGAGAAAACAGCTCACAAGGTGATCTCCCCTACGTCTCAGTCAATTAATGTTGTATTGTACTCCATCTGTTTGGAGAAATGTTTCATATTGAGTAACCCTTCTGTCCCCTTAATGCACAAAGAAGTAAACATGAATTACACCATTTTATCATTATTCTTGATAGCACAGGCATGCACCTCCAGCAAACTGCAGTTCCTTGAGTGTGTGCTTTCCCAGATGTAGTCCAGATGCCTCCTAAATGCATATGGCAGGAAATTCTTCGCAATCTTTTCTGTTTCCCGTATATTATTGGTTTATAATTGCTGCTATCCATCATAATTTTTTTTAGCTACTGACTACTGCCCTGCTTTGCAGGTGTGTAGATGAAACACAGGCCTAGCAAATGAGTTGGTTTTACATCTATCTTGGTGGGGAGCAGTACAGCTAGTCTTTAATGTCAGCTTAAAGGAAGCTTTATTGGCAAAATCAAACATAACAAAGATGACCATAGTATTGCAGAGAGTTCTGAAGAGAAATACATTCTAACAGAGAATTAAGCTGCTTTCATTATAATTAAATTTAACTGCTGTCTGGCTGGAATTGTGCTAACCTGAAGCTCAAGTACAGTGTTTGATGGAATAACAGCATAGCATAATCCTACACCACTTCATGGATAAAGTTGCTAGTTCTATGAGTTCTAAGTATCTGCAGTGCAACGTGAAGATTTCATTTTTGCTCCCAGCAGCAGTATATCTCTGTCAACATGATGTTGTATCCTGATTAATTACCTGACCTCTAGAGCTGCCTCAAAGATTCACAGCAAATGCAATATAATTGTATCTGCCCCTAAGGCTGAGTATTTACAGCTGTGGAGAGGGAACAGAGAAAGGAAGTAAGGACAGAGGACACAGATCTGCAGTGTACAAGTACAGGACAGTAAGGTCCTGAAGTCCTACAGACCAAGACTGACAATGGTAGAGGTAAAGGGTACTGATGAGCACCTACCATAGCCTCTGGAAACAGAGATGTCTACTGAGCTTGCTGTTCCCAGCTGCATATTACGTATTCCCATCTCTAAGCAATGTCCTAATTTGCACTGAGTCCATTTCCTTCTCAGTGACTCTTCTGACGTTTCTAATATTTGCTTTGTCTTGTGAGATGCAGTACAGACACAATGTGAAAGTTAGAATATGGGATCAGCCTTGTGTAACTGGTTTCCTTAGGTTATTCTCTGGCACATAAAGTTTCTCAGTTCTTCAGTTTTGCCCTGAAATAATAGCATCAGAGTATTTCTTGTATTTAGGACATGAAACGATTTTCTCAGACAGTTATACTGTGGCCTTTTCTGGAACATTTCACGGGACACACCATCAATCATTAAAACTTGCAACTGTGGATGGAATAGCAGCTTAGCCAGTTTTAAGTAATCAGAATAGGAGGGT
The DNA here is from genome assembly GCF_002078875.1 of Numida meleagris. Lineage (NCBI taxonomy): Eukaryota > Metazoa > Chordata > Aves > Galliformes > Numididae > Numida > Numida meleagris. The sequence continues at coordinate 18,577,545 of NC_034412.1, read as the reverse complement.
AAAAGTCTCATCAGGACATTCTAAAGTACTCAGTAACTAATACTACTAAGCATAAGAGGCCAGCCCCAATAAAAGAATAAAAGGAAAATATATAGAAAAGAATTAATAAGAATAAAAAGATATCCATCCATCTCTGACATTTTATTTTACACTAAATCCTAACCTAGGTCCAACAGTCAGCACTGGCTTCCTCTTTTTGAGAAAAAAAATGGATATTAAAGGTTTGGAGTGTTTGAGTTCATGCTGTTTTTCCCAATCACTTAAATCTAAAGTTTGGTGACATATTGACTTGAAATTTTGTCTGTGTACTCCTTAAGAATCATTCTCAGTCAACAGATTGGATAAAAACTGTGTGAGGACCTCAGATGCTTATTAACCTTGCCAGTATCTTTAATCTTTCATGGCCACAGAGATTTGCATGCTTAGTGAAGTTGTACAGATAATTAGCCAGAGCACCTCTGAAGTCTTTTTTTCATCCCATCAGATCAGCGAAGACAACCTCTCAGCATAGATTTTTCCTAAGCTACTTCAGCTGTTTTACAGGCATTTTTCAGAAGTCAGAGAAGGTCTCACAAATTTTCTTTCCTTTAAGTTGGAAAGAAGACAGTTTATTGAAATAAAAAAACTATACATACTTCTTTGAAGAGAACCTAGTATTAAGATCTGTATCAAAACAAATTTCCTTCACTAAAATATCTAATTTCTAACCTCTACCATAGTTCCATAATTCAAGTCATGCATCTCTCTGGAACACAATTAGTTCACCATTCTTATCCAGAATCAAGATTATACATTTGTTGATCACCAGCTTCAGTTCCTAGATAAAATGATCAAAACCTACTTAAATCCAGACAGTGAAAAAACTGTAACGAAATAGTGTTTTTATGTGCCTTTTTTTTTATTGACAGAGATCCTTCTGAAGACAATCAATACACTGAAATATCATATCACCTCATAGAAAAACAAGCTCAGAAAGCTTCAATGAGTCTTTAATGGAGACATGCAACAGCATAGCCTCCCTCCCCTAGAAGCGCGTATGTGGATGTGAGTACTGGTACACAAAGAGGAAGTAGATCTGTTTCAGAAAGCCCTTAACAGACCAAACAGATAATAAGTTCACATAAAAAGGATAAAGAGAATTTTTAGGAATGTATTTCAGAAACCATTCTCTCAGAAGAGAATTCTCATAGCAGAGCTTGAGTTTATTGCTTCTTTTATATTCATCCCTAAAGTCTGCTTTAGAGTTATAACAGCCTTTACAGGTCCACTATCTATTGGGAAATTATATGCAGGAAATAAGTCTTTATGAACAATCACTGTCATATATTCATATTTTTAATGATATTGATTGGATTCAACAATCAGATAGAATGGCTTCAGCTCTAGAAAAAGATCATTTCCTCTGGCAAAATACAATTTTCATAAGTTATAGAGATAAATAAGCACACATTGCTTGCAAATCTTAATGTATTGTGGATGCATTGTGTTACAATTAATTTCTCCCATCTTGATTTAATGATAGAGTAACATTCTCCTTTTTGGGATCAAATAGTAAAAATGGGTTATATCTTGCACCAATCATACAGATAATGAAGCCAGAAAGCAGCCACTCACCAGCATACAGCCCTTGTCCTTGCTGTTCTTTGCTGTCACACAGGAGAGGCTGCATGATGGCAGTTTAAGAAAAAGAGTCTAGCCCTCTTCTCTGCTCCAGTGGTTGACTCTGTTACAACAACATCAGTAAGAAATGACTGTAAATTAACATGCAATTTAAGGCAGCACTACCCTCACAAAAAGTAGTCCTGCTTGACAGCTGCTTCTTCCTGTCCTTCACCAACCCATTTCACATCCAAACAAAAGCATTTGTACAGCAACAAGGAAAAATGAACTGGGTAACAAATGCAGAAAAAAACCCGACCAGTCAAAAATAACACTTAATTTTAACACAGATTAGTTTTTGCTAGTAAATTCCAGCTAAGAGCACATATGAAATGGCAGCCATAGAGTTCTCCTAGTCAAAATCATACAATGGCTTATATTGGAATGGATCTAGTTCCATCCCCCCTGCTGTGGGCAGGGTTGCCAATCCCTAGATCAGCCTGCCCAGGGCCCCATTGAAACTGGCCTTGAACACCTCCAGAGATGGAGTATCCACAACCTCGCCAGGGAACTTGTTCCAGTGCCTCATTACCTTCTGAGCAAAAAATTTGTCGTCTTCTTTTCATCTCTCCCTGCTGGCCACCTCTCATTTGATACAGCCTAAGACACTGGGATACTTCCCTTCTCCAAGCCAAACTAGCCCAGACATACCCAAAACATACAAAAAAAGATAAAAAGACCAAATCAGTTATTTAAAAGCACTTCTCGTGAGCTAAAGCTTTCTAGAAGGAAAGATGTAGGTAACTAATAGGAAAAAGTAAAAGAAAAAATAATCTGATTCTCACTGTTCATTACAGCGGTCCTAGTGCCCTGTATGCAATCCAAGTTGTAAAGTTGTACAGAAGAGATTACTTCCAGTTCCCTGCGCTGAGGATACTGCATGTCATGATCTGAGGAGCTTACACTGTTTAATCTAAGGCAACTAGTTCTAGTGCCAGAATTCAGAGCTTAAAACCCATAAGCTGTGGATTAAACCTCCAACTGTATTTCAGGTGACATCAATGCATGAGCACGTCAAAGAGCTCTGCAGATTTGCCATCTATATAGAACCAGTATAATTCAGGCCCCAAAGTAAGAGTTCTGAAGAATATGCACACACATTCATACAAGTTAATGTGCACAAGACAGAGAAAATACATGGCCTGAAAAGCCACCCTGGTCACTTCCAGAAGAAGAGATTCTCTAGAGGATGATTCAAAGCTCTAGTAGGACATTTACCTGTCCTGTCACATTGGTTTCACTTAGAAGCTTCCTTCAGGCTTTTTCATAAAAACTATTCCTGTCTTTTCTCCTTTCTTTATTTGTTCTGTAACTCTCCCGGAAAGGGTCATCTCACTGTAATGTTTACCAGCCTAGTTGGTAAAATACCAATAAAAGCCTTTGTCTATTGACCGCTTTTGTCTCCCTTCTCTCCATCTCTTTATAGCACTTTGGAACTATTTACTAGTATCCCAAAGTAAATTGGTCCTGCTGCTTGCTTGCCCACTCTCTCAGCTATCCATTCACACACTCTTTAATTCAGCTCTCATTATTCATTAGGCCACTTCCACATTCTTCTAACTGTTCTCACATTCTCTCTCTTCTTCTCACTTGCTGTTCTCTCACCCCTCTCATTTTTTTGCAGAACTCTGCTGCCTGTCTCAGTCTGTGGGCTCTGCAACTCTGGTTCTCCGAAATTATCAAACACTGTGTCATTGTATATCATCATGCACTCAGAATTACCTCAAAACATTTCACAGCTAATCATACCTGCAAACCCAAGTATGTTTTATACATTCAGTGCTCCTAATTCTGATTTCATTCTATCACAGTAAATTAAAGCAATGTTAAGGAATATACAAATGTAAAATTAGTGTAAGAAAGACGAAAAAGAACTCTCTAGTTCCTACCAATAACATCAGTATTGAAGGGCTAAAAAGGAAGCTGGATAAGTCAAAATCCAGAATGAAAGGCCCTGGAAAATTGGAAAATCATTGCTTTCTCTTAGCAGAAGTGTCATAAAGAAACACTCCCTGCAATCATGTTATTTAATTCCAGAGTCTGTAACAGAATGGGATATGTCTCTCTCAGTAGAAAAAAACATGAGAAAAACACATTAAAAATTTGTACAAAATCAAGTATAAATATAATCCACTCCATAGGGACCCCTCTCAAGGTTCACACACAAGCACCCTAACTAATGGAACTAACAGAAAGAAATAGCACTTACAACAAACAAATGTGAGAATCCGTAATAATAAAGGGGAAAAAAAAATGAACATGGACAGCTTCAGTTACTCGCAGAGGCCTTGCTCTGCTAGCAATCCACCAAGGCACAAAAAGGTGAGGCAGATTCTCCCTAAATATAAAGCTCAGATAAGAGCTCTTGGAACTGATCTGATGGACAAGGCATCCACAAGATCTAAAAGAACAGATGAAGCTTTAATTTGGACCTAAGGAATAAAGGAATGAAATGGCTCAATCTAACAGTTTTCAGCATAGAGATAGACACTGAAATCCAGTTACACCAAAAAAAATTAACCAGGAAAAAAATTATCACTAAAGAAATGCAAAGAAAAGATAGGTTTCTGTGTGTCATCCTCACATACAGTTGGAGGAAGAAAGATCTTGTGAAAGGACAGTGGGAAATGTAGCAGGAGTGCAAGGAAAGGACGGTCAAACAAAGTGGCACAAATGGGACTGAGGGGGGATGTTTCTTCATAGAACGAATAGAAAAAAAATGCCTCAATGCAAGGAAAACTGAGCAAGCAAAATCAAAGTCACAGACAGACTTGAAGACCTGACAGGATTTGCTCAAGGAGCCAACCATTATAAGGGAAGAAGAAATAGCCTGATTTTGCTTCCACAAATAGCTACCACATCTTGGAGAGCTTGAAATGCATTGAAGTGGAACCCAATGGAGGCCAATGAGAGAGGAAAAGAGGGCAACAGAGGTTATTTGAACCTAGGAATAGGAGGCTTAACTGAGAAACAGTCATGTTGAGGACAAGTTTTGGAGGTAATGGAATACAGATTTAAAGATCATGGAAGCAGTAAGGGGCAAATGAGTTCAAAGAGACCTTATTGACTCTGCCATGCATTCTTGACCTCTGAAGTACTAGCAATTTATGATGAAAGCAGTGACACTACCTTTGCCATAGCCTTGTTAATTAACTAATTATCTAAGGCCACAATCATAATGAGAGCTACACAAACAGTATTCAGAACACACTGCCATTTACTAGATCAAGTTACAGTCAAGGAAAACTTATTTTTTTGTGGTTTATTTTCTCCCTTTCAGAGTACTGCAGAATTATGATGATGTGTTAATGGGTTAAAAGTAACTTTGGCAAGTTGGTACAAGACTCAGCTTTCAGTGATAACCAGCAGTTTGAATGAGCCCATAATGATGCTTTACATTCAGTTCTGGGTGGCTGACTGCCTTTACCCTCTCCAGACCATTCATATGGTTTTGATCTTGTTGCCTTCTTCAGAGAACTACCAATATAGTTCCTGAGGAGGGGTAAGAAAGGGGTTAAGGGTATCATTTACATTTCTGGGGAGTAGTTTTCTGGACTTAATGTTTTGGAAGCATGCACTCGCCTAATGCAGTTCAACATCTGAACAATTGAAATGTCTGAGTTTTAAGTTAACTGTAACCATTCAGGAAGGAAAACAAAATAAAACAACCTAAGTATCAATGGATAGACGTGTTCAATGTGTGTGAGTGTTTGAAGAAGCAAACCTGAGTCTGGCTAATGAATGTATGGAAATACCAAAAATACTACAAATTGCATCAGTTACCATTAATTTTTGCTGTGAAAGTTATGTTTTGATTGCCCTATGCAATAACCAGAAACAGAAATTTTGCAAATACAGTGATGGAAATAGCTAGAGGCATGAACAGGCTTCTACAGATCAAAGCTGGAGTTACCCACACCCATTTCTCCAGCTGAGCCATTCCCTACCACATTGCCAGGAGTCACTTCTCCATGAGCACCCTACCACCTCCAATTTACCACACAGCAAAATAGCTACTCAGCCAACGCTGTCCTTGGGGATTTCTGAATGAAAGAGTCACAGCACCCAGATGGAAAAGCTTAAAAGCAAACAGGGTGCAAACACCTGCATGCTGAAAGAAATGTGAGGGGAAAAAAAAAACAACACACCATTCTGAGGGGTCAAGGGGAACTGCTAGAGAGTTTTTTGCACTTCACAAAACCACTGAAATGAGTTGAACTAAACACAGAAGCAAGGATCTAAATGCACCACCACATGGTGGGGGAGCTGTTTAGAAAAAAAATCTCCTTTATTTACATTCTGGTTGTCTTAGGCAGGATGGATTTTGTTTATTTAATACACTAAGTATCCTAGCTTATGTTGTAATAGATCTCTCTTGTTTGTTAAGCCTAAAGCCTTTGTTTTTCTTTGGGAAGAGAAGATTGTGAGAGAAGGTTCTGGTGTGTTTCTGCAAACTTGGGGTCCTCTCACTTCTCTTCACAACAGTAACAGATGCCTGCAAGCCCACACCACAAAGTCTATGTCATTTCATTTTTTGCAAATATTCTGTAATTTATGTCTCATAAATGCTTTTTTGTGACGTATTTCATGGCAGAGGCTAAAGGGAGGGGACAGTTTTCCAGAACTGTTTGAAAACAGGTCTCAGATTTCCATTGCTTCATATGACAGATGAAATAATGGAGATGAAAGAACGCTTTGGAAATTTTTACTTATGTGGACATGAAATGTAGTTAGCTTTTGGAAATACCTTAAAGCAGCAATTCTGTATATTAATTCATGTTCTCTCCTAGCTAAAAAAGATATTTTCTGAGAGCTACATTTTCTCTGGATAATAAGAATAATTCAGTCTCCTACAATTCTCAAAACAGCTTTTTAAAATATACATGTTATTTAATTCACATTAGGCTAAAACTGTGGGATTGTGATCTAAATTTGAACATGAAGTGGTACACATACAGTTCACTGCATCCAACAACTTTAATTTTCAGTGGTAGCTAACAAACTTTTTTTTTGTTCTTTGGGGGATGGTTGGTACTCTGTGAAAGTTAGACCTCTCTTAAAGGTGACAAAACATCTTGGCCAGACAAAATCCTCAGATTTCTACACTCTTCATCCAAGAACATTAATATTAAAATTCACATCTCACCTTATACAGGCCACTGCTTACATGGCTACCAGCATGGCAAATAAAAGAAGTAATTTAACAGTACACTTCTGAAAAGAAACAAAACTTTCATGAGTGTTTGCTCAAACCACTGGTAGAGACTTTTAATAAAACAGGAAAAACATCTTTCCAAGATGGGAACTCCTTCAGAAGAATCAGCAAAAACATTGTTTGAGGGGAATGAACAGTTTCTCGCTTTGCATCTTCACTCTTCTAATTGACTTCCAGAATAGTTCTGTTAAGCTGCTAAAAGGGTGCAAGTTACATACTTCTTTCATTTCTGAAAGACTGCACTATTTGTCTATACTGTACAGCCATCATTAGAAGCAAGCCTTTACAACTGGCTGCCTCTGCTGTAACATCACATCCTTGCCACACCAACTGAAAATATAAGCTAAAATTAAAGTAGCCAGACAACAATGTAGCACAATCACAATGTGGGTATAATACACCAGTTGGTCTGTAAGAATCCTTTTTGTCATTTATTCTGTTGTGAAATTTTTATTTTTGTGACTCAGCTTCCCTTTCAGGCCTGGGGACTGCAGGTCGGTCGTGCTGAACTTCCATCTGCCACAGCTCAAACCAAGGCTGTTGCATGTCAGAGTTCAGAATTAAACATGCAGAATGTAGTTAACAGTTACAATACATCTCTTACGATGAGAATGAAAACATAAATAAGGAAATTAAAAAGCTCACGTCTAAACTAAAAATTGCAGCCACCACCACAGAGACTGTACGAGGCAAAATGAGAACTACATTTCAGCAAAACTGCATGCAGTCCGAAGCTAGACGAGAAAAACCTTCTTTGCTCAGTGGGATATTAAATTTTATAGCTTTACCTCTTATTTTTAGATAGATCTTACAAAGTATAGCTTCTGGCTTCCTTAATTTCTCTTGTATGTAATATGTTTCAATTTTTTTTTCCAAAAAAGAGATGAACAGCCATAAATCAGTCCAAGATGTGGAGGTCTCAAAAAATGTAACAGTTAAAACTGTAACATTCATAAAAATTTTTATTATCCTTTCTAGACTTGTGGAATGGCTTGACATTCATGTTTCAAGTTGGCAGAATAACCAGCATAAATTTGGAAGCAAGAAAGCACACTAACACCATCTCATTTCAGGCTGTTTAAGCAAGCGGAAGAGCCTATGTATACTCCTTACATGCAGCAAGTGTTGTTAGTGCTATAAAGTGTGAGTTACATAAAGCAGCAAAAGAATCTCTTACTCTTTTCTTATACAGACCAATTACAAAAGACTGATGCATGCTGCTGACAGACACTTACTACACACCTACATGGAATCTGCTTGCAGCTTCCAAAGAGCACAGCCATAGCTGGGAACCTTGCTGAGTAGGTACATACTGATGAACCTCTGGAAGAGACAGCATTACGATTCTCATTATGAGTCGGCTGATCTTTCAGTTCTACCAATCAAAGAAATTAAAATGAGTCCAAGTACGGAAGCTGTAAGCTACATCCAAAGAGTCAAGCAAGGCAGAGAGAATGTACAGTTTTCTTAAGATGTAGCATTATAATTGATGGGTCTGTTTTTAGCCGTGAATGAAAATCTGAATCATTGTAATAAAACACAACATTTCACAGTTAAAGTTGTTCTCAGCAAACTGGTACTAAACCTCATTAGGAAACTTCACTGAGGATAAGCCAAACATTTGTTTCCTTGATGTCATCTTTTCCACTGGGCATGCACAACCATATGGATGGGTTCAATACCACAGCAAAGCAAGCCACTTGGCTAGGCATTCTATTATATAGTAAACTCAGACAGTAATGTCTCTATTTATTTCCATGAAAACTACTATAGATACAATGAACAAAATAATACTGTTTGATAGATCAAATTCTCTGCTACAAAACACTATTTTGCAACATAGCCTCCACCATGAGCTCTGAATTTTTCCCAGCAATAAAGAAGAGCCTGCATGTCACACTCATAACAATCTGCACCTGCGGAGATGACCCACTGTCACTGCTGAAATGCACCACCCACCGCCTCACTGCGTTCACATCCACTGTTTGGCCTCCAGAAACATTCAGCAAGCATCAATGAATGTCAACGGGTGTCATTTTTTCTGCATGGAGGAATTCAAAGGGACACCTCTTCTTTATTCGTTCTTCCATGTCAGACGCCATTTTATCAGACAGTCCCTCTGCTGCCATCTGTCACAGGGCAACAGAATGTAACAGAATATTGGTGGGAAGGTTCAAGCTCTGCTGCCATCCCACCAGCATCTGCCTCTGACGTTGTGGGCCAACATAATAAAATAGGAGGCATTACTTTCCAAGCACCCTCATAAAACAAGTTCCTGACATTAAAATGCATCTAGTTCTTAGCCCTGTTTAGGTAAGACAATTAAATTTTTATTCTCTATAAACTACAGATTTCTCTAATTTTAATCAAGTTCAGTAAGCTTAAATGAATGTTCTGCAGCTGCAGGAAAGATCAGTAAGTATTAATGGCTATTTTGTAGGAATCTCAAAAAATATTCTGCGTGAGGTCCTTTGAGAGTGCTGCACAGCAAAAGCTGAGAAAAAACCTCTAAGGAAAAGCCTATGAGGGGCTACGTTCAAACTCGCACATGATGTAAGGTGTTTTGGCTATTCCAGAAGACAGGGAGGGCAAAGATCAGCTCTAGCAAATGGAACTAGAATTAGCTGGATAAAAACCCAAATGCTACACACAAAACTCGGAGATACAACTGAAACAATTGCCAAGTACAATAATGCAGAAATTGTACATGATGCATACACAGTGCCATCAGCTATCCCTCCAAATCAAAAGATTTGGGTCTGGATTTGATTGCAGCTACAATTCATGAGCCAAGTCAAGCCTAGTGCTTTGATTCACATCTAATAATACAAACTTCAGTTATTTCCATGACATCCCAGCACAAAAGAACAGAATTATTGAGATTATCTGTTCTTTTAAAGTTACTCAATCCAGTACAGAATACTTCTTTGATTTAGAACTAGTGTGGATTCCTCTAAAATTAACATTTACTATCATAAAAATTAATTGTAAATGCATTTCTGACATAAATTGATTGCATTAAGGCTTCTAGGACACAAACTATGTTTGTACAAAAAAAAAAACATTCTATGTAAGGATGATAAAGAATCAGAAGAAATCAGATTATAGTTCCCACTCTTTGCTGCATTTGCAATTCATGCCAAATATGTTCACTGTCAAGCTATCGTTTTATATTAGAATTTAATTTCCCTGCTATTGATTCTCTCTCTGGCTTTTTTTTTTCTCATTCTTCAGCTGGCAGGATTAGGGAAGAGCAATAACAACAAACCGTAACAGAGAAAATGAGGACCCAAGTAAATTTTGCACATATTTATTCAACAATCATCAACTAGACTGACTTCTACAGCCTCACGCAAATTGTCATTAAAGCTACCAAGCATTTAAATAATGAATCACTGTTTAAAAAGAAGAGTAGAAAAGGCACCTTTGTTCACATAGAAGATGAAGATAAAATTAAATAAAGATACCTTACAACACGTCTGTGCAACATAGTAGTTGCCATGAAGATCACACTTAGCTTATGAAAGTAAAATTAGAAAAGGACAGAAATACAGCTCACAAATCAGATGTTATATTTGAGAAATGAATTAATTAAATGTGTCAGATAGGATAGATTGTTACATAAGTGCAGTGAATTAAAGCTAGATCCTGTGTTCATGAACAGGCCTTGTAAGCATAGATAGTCTCAAAAGTTAAGGGAAAGAACTATACTTGTAGCATTTTCATCAAGATTTTCAAACTCATTCTTTCACTAGCATTTATTCTTTGCATTTCTCAAAGCTGTTTTCTGCTGAGCAGTAGCATTACAAAAAGCAGCCCAGTGCTATGTGCTAGTCCTAAGCGCATAAGATCTTTCTGGCTAGCAGTGATGGGACACCCTCTCCTGGAGAAACAGACACACTTTCCCTGCTCCTTCAGAACGGGAAACTGGTGATATTCCTGGGATCTGGAGCCAGACAGCTGCAACAAATCTTACTACAATGAAAATAACTTGGCATTTTTCCCCTTGCTACACACCATTCTTCCCAACATCCAGAAAAGACAAAGTTAGAAACCCTGGTCTTCAGAAAAACAGTCAATCACATTAAAAAAAAAAAAAATTAACTTTAGGCTATATTGGAATCGCAGTAGAAAAAAATAATATCTAGGTGAGATCAATCAAGAAATGAATTGACTCAAATTCAGATCTTTCACAAGAGGGATCGCATTGGTTGACCAAGTCCCTGCATTTCAAACTATGTCACTTTGAACCTTATAGCATCACCTTTCAGCTGGCTAGCTCCTACAGCTAATAATCAAAGTAGCTCAGACTGAAAAACGGGGTTTACTTTGTTTGGCTAGAAGCCTGAGTCCTAGACATTTCCTCTTCTCATTTCTTTAAGATTACATAGGTACACGTCTTTATGAATGATGATAATACTCATTTATACATTTATATGCCTTAGAATGTTGTATGCAAAATTTATGAAAGTTAAAGTTGCAAAATTTCTTAAGGGGATGGATGCTAGAGGCAACCTGAAAATAATAATTAACATGCCACTGCCTTGTGGGTGAATCACCTTTTCAAAGACACATAGAGCAGGGGTTTGTGGTGCCAGTAAGCAGGACTATGTGCCAGAATGTAAGTGTCTCACTGATTGCAGCATTCAAAAATATAAGAAATATACAGCACTGGGCTCCCAGATGAGCAGACTGGCCTCAGATGGGGCAGCTTTCCATTGGCAACAATATCTTACAGTGCAGTGGAGCAAACATGTAAGGAATTCACCGTACAGCCTGAGATGGCCAGCTGATATGCTGGAAGCAGACAGTGGCACAGGATGCCTCTCAGTGAAGTCTCTGATGTGGACACTGCTGATTTGCATCTTAATTAGATGCTACCATGAAAAAAAAAAAAAAAAAAAAAAAGAAGGGGAGAAGAAAGAAAAGTCACAGCTCAGTGCGGTCATTGATGTGAATTTCATTTGAAATTGGCAGCACAGTCCCCCAATTTGGACAGCTTCTAACCAGTCTTTCAATGCTGTGGCATGTTTTTGATAAAATACAAATGATCCAACTCCAAATACTTCCATTGGCAGCCCAATTTAGGAACAGCAGAGGCACAAATCAGAAGCAACCTGCTCAGGCTACTTTTGATCAAAGAGAGATGATTCCTCTTGGCTTAAGCAGTGTTCAGTCTCTGTTTAGCTCAAGGCAGGATTGAATAGCAAGAGCATGGCACTGCAGCTCCCAGACAGTTCTTGAAGCCTGTACGAAGTCTGTAGAGAAAATTTCTAACTTGTATGAAGTGCAAAGGTTCTCCCTGTCCAAGGCAAACCAGAAAATATTCCCTCCCTCAAGTTACTTGAATAGTAAATAGCCACATGCAGGCTGAACCTGTCATTCCGCACTGCAAAGCATCTTGCAGCATCAATAGACCTACTTAAGCCATTTACTCTCCACCACCACTGCACACACAGTGTTTCTTACAGAGGGTTAATAGGAAGAAGATAAACTTTTAATGAAAATATAGCATGCATTAAAGGTCTGACTAAATTCAGCAGCTGCCTTCCAGTCACTTCAAACAGCTCTACATTCAATTATAGTTTGGGGTTTATAAAAAAAATTCTCAGCATTTCCTTGTACAAGTGCTAAGCTAAGAATATGTGGTTTGGCCTATGAACAGTAAGAATGGAGCTTAACAGTCTGATATTGCTGGTGCCAGAAGCACAGAGGCAAAAAGCAAGCTAAATACAACCACCTCAAAGATGATCCTGTACTGTAGAGCTGACAGCTTCAGATGGGCGCTACGGCAGTAAGACCTTCATTCTGTGACTGTCCACTTAAAGCATTTTGACTGCCTAATTTTGGTGACAGGCTCATTCTCACACATTATATACACTGACATTATGTCTGTAGAACTATGCTCACTTGGTGGCCTCATGACTGAAAACACAGATACTTTAAAAAGTAATACAATGAGTAGAGTACCCAAATTATCATTCTGATTGTCACGTGAGCTGAATTAATAGAGAAGAATCAACAGAATAAACCACTATCAGTCTAGAAAAATGGCAAAATTTTTAAGTTAGGCACAGAAGTTACTGTAATGTTATCTGTTCAGTATAAAGCCAAAAACCAGGCTAGAGATATCAGAAACCCTGTACACTACTGTAGTGTTCAATTTGTAAATCATTATCCACAAAATAGTGAAAACTTATTTTAAAAGAAAATAATCCAATGTAAACTGAATTCAGAAATTGCTCCTAAATAAGTAGAAATGAGATTTACAGTTCACTCAATATGTGGTTGAATTATTGTTGATCTTTGTAAGAGTAGTTGACCTAAATTCCAGTTCCAGGACACTGTGTATGCATACAGCATTTATGTTCTAAGCTTTACCAAAACATACAAGTGACCACAAGAATTTAGCCTCCTCTAGAAACCAATCAGGCTGATAAAAAGTCGCCTTTCAAGTAGGACCTCATTTCTGTTGATTATTTCTGCTGATTATTTTATGCTGAAGAATCCTGAAGAGGCTTTGAAAAATGTAACAAACCACTGTGTAAAACTGGATTCCTCATTTTATCATTTAACTCTCAGATGAACTCTAGCACCTGTTTGACTCTGAGCAGCATAACTGCGTGGCAGCTTGTAGCCCAAAGCAGGACAGCTTTTATACTGAAACTGCAAGTGAACCTCAGAGCCAATGTAATTACAGAGCCTGGAATTTCAACAGAACACCAGGGTGAAAATTCCTTTCACTACCTCTTGTAAACATCTGTAGAACGTGAATTAATAAAGAGCTTTCCCTTTAGTCACTCTTACCTTGAGTTGACATTTCTTCACTTATCTGGCAATGTCTGTGATCAGTAAGATCACAGAGGAATTCCACTCCTAGTTTGAGCTCCCCAACAGACACAGCACCTTGGAATGTGTTCAGAGTTTTAATGGACGTGCAGGTGAGCCTTTTCAGAGCTCAGATCACAGCAGAGAAGGGGCCATGCTCCTTCACCTACATTGTTAGCTTCCATCATGCGGATAGCATGTAGCACTTTCTAATGCAAATAGCATGCTAGTGCTTCCATGAATCTTTCTGGAAGCTGCTTCTTCACTTGACACCAGCAAAGGACAGTCAGTCTTGTGTCAAAAAGTCACTTGGAACTCACCCACCTGCTCTTCCCACAGCCACCCTTCAGAGAAGGACAGGCATCTGACACCATGGGCACAAATCATGAAGTGCTCAGCTGTGCTACCCTTAGGGAAAAATATCTACTGATGGAGATCAAGAAACAAGTAGCTGTAGAATATAAGAAGCCTGGTATCTGTGTGTTTTTATCCCGCTTCTGAGCAGCTGCAGTGTCCTCAGGGCACATTCTAACTTTCCCTACAGATGAGGTGATTGGAGGTTCGCTTTCTTCCACTTGGTCACATATTTTTAGAAAATTTGTAGAAACTTAGAGACTTTATCTTCCTGACAAACGTTGTTGAAATAAGTCCAGGTTCCAAAGCTACCAAAGGCAGACAGACCGCTCCCCAAACCATTGCAGAGTGTGATTCCAAAAACCTCACTGACATGTTAAAATATTACCAACAGACTAGACTCAGCCAAGAACCAGATCAAAGTACCAAAACATCGTATTTTTTCTTCCACACATCCAATAAACAGGCAGTGTGCGGAGCTGGCCTGCCAGGGTAACAGCAGCATATTGGCAATGCATTAGACTGAGGAAAACTCTTCAATAGCAAAGAGAGCTGTTAAAGTGTTTGATAAAAGGCACCTGACTCTCTTCTACTGGCAAAAGTCATTCCCTGTTCCTTACATCTCAAGAAGGCAAAGAGCAGTATCTTTGTCTAGCTTTGTGCAGATAAACAACACACTTCCCAGTGATTTTGATGGCAACAGAACTAATGAAAGCTCAAACAGTTTGAAATTTCAGATCAATATTTAACAGGGCAGGCTCGTCTCTTGTAGGCAAGTGTTTTCATTACAAAACTACTTTTCCTACAGGCAACACTGGGAAAAAATGCATCAAGAAATCTTGAGAATTCACGTTTAGGAGGGCTTGACCAAAGAGAACAATGCCATTCAAACATGAATCTACTTTAACAGATTTGAGAACCAGATGTACCATTGTATTCCACTGTGTAAGAATCCCTTACAAAAAGCTGTATTTATACGCAGACACACATAAATGTGCACAAAATCACAGGTAGCCTTTGGATTCTGGGAAAGCCACATTTGCAATCAATTTAAATAAGAAGTTTAAAAACATAAATACCAGTGTCTGAAAATGGTAGATCAGATATGTAATAAGCCCTACTGAATTGTGTGCCTGGAAAAGAAGGCCCTATACATAGGCAAGCATATTGATGTTGCCTGAGCTGTCACTGATTTAACAGAAAAATATTCCAACTTCTTTAGAAAGAGAGAAAATGGTGGGGAAGAAAGTAATGAAAGGTAGCAGGTTGAGACAGTATAGATTTTTTCCCTGAGGAGGTTTTTGGCAGAAACCCAGGAAAGAAATCTACATTTGCACACTCCTGTGGGAATGGAGAAAACCCCAGCCCTGCCAAATTCTGTGGCTTCATTTTGATGGATGAGAAGTCATTGTATAGCCAGCTGTACATGACTTGAAGACTTTGAAGAAGCATACAATTTCCGAATTCCCAAGTAGTTTGTCAGGAAAATACCATCAATATATGCCAGCACTATTTTATGCAATGCATATTAGTAGGATACTTTCATAGAATTGAGGAAAAATAAAAGGATGCAGTAAAAGGGATGAAAGTGATTCAAATCACCTGTTTATCTCCTAGTTGTAAAACAAGATAACTGACGCTATCAGAGAGATTTGTCCATCCCCTGTTCCTAAAGACACGGAAGGCTGTGATCCCAGAGTCCCCATCC
Source organism: Numida meleagris (assembly GCF_002078875.1). Lineage (NCBI taxonomy): Eukaryota > Metazoa > Chordata > Aves > Galliformes > Numididae > Numida > Numida meleagris. Next base: position 18,561,781 of record NC_034412.1, on the reverse strand, counting down.
CACCAGCCCATTCCACCATATTGCATTCTCCTGCAATTTTCTCTTAAATATCCATCCTCAGTCTTTTTTTTTTTTCCCCTACAATCACATCTAGGCCTAACCATGAATATGAGATTATCTCCTTTCTTCTCAGAGTAACCATTTTTTTTGCATTTAACTAAATCCTACTCCCCTGTCAGTTTTCTGTTCAGGAGTCTATTTCGCTCCAGATTGCTCAACCACATTTTTGAGCATTCCCATTGCTCGAGGCTGCATGCCCAACAGAACATGCCACTTGAGGCAATACCTCATCAATGCTGAGAAAAGTGAAAGGTTTGCTCCATGTATTTTATAGGCCATACTAATTCTTCAGTGTGCATCTTTTTCTCCCTCCTGCAGCCCACAGACAGTAACACCACTGGGCTGCAGTTCTCTTTCTCTTTGCTCTTTTTTTCCTCCTTTGCTCTTTTCCACCTCTCCCAGGAGTTACCCAATCATCCTAACCCAACAGTTTGGAAAGCCAGCATCAGAAGCTACCTGTGCTATCACACCTTAAAAAGGAAAGCTCTTTGGCCAGAAAATCTCAAGAGGAAAGACAGAAGAGAGTTTCTAGAGTTCGCCATATTTACCAAATTCACCAAAAAAACAATGACCTACATTGTTTATTTAAAACAGTAACTTGGGGTCACATTCTGTTTCACCTACTTTATTTCATCAGTTTGAAAACATTTCCCTTGGCATGGGAAGTGGAATAATCACATAGAAATACGTTTATTCATTGGCTGCCTATTTAATCCTGAGTAGTATTACTGGGGACTGTTTGTTAGTTAGTGTCATTCACACAGCACTGTGAGTTATCCTTAGAGTCACTTTTAATAAATACAGATAGGAGAGAAATCTTCAAAGATTACATCAGTTACTTTGATTTTCTCTTTTAACACCATTTCATATTGATAAAACGATGTTTAAAATTGCTCAAGAGCTTTAAGAGTGAAGAGAAATTTTCGCTGTTTCCATGGAAAATTGAAAGCATAAGAGAATGAGGGTAAAATTATGTCCATGTCTTATCCTAAGTATATTCATTATTTAAAAGCAAAGAGGACTGAGAAAACATGACCTGGATTCTGCACCATTGAAACAGAATGTAACTTTGAAAAGAAATTAAAGAAACACTACTTCTCCCATTCCAGAGCAGTATGGAAATTACTCTTATTACATTTAGAGCTGCAAGTATTTACAATGAACCAGTTATTCATAAAGCCCATTTTTTCATCCACAAATTAACCACACACGGACTTCATTTTTAAATTTTTAAGTGCAACATCCAGAAGTACTGAAATGGATTTCATGACACATTTCAGTTTTGAGCTTTCATGCAAACTGTTCCTCACACCTGCTGTTTCCAGCTCTCAACATTTGACATTTTGTAGCTGTCCCATCTCATTCACAGGCTATCGGTAATATTTTTGTTCCCTGAGCAGACAGTTTTCAAAGCCCTCCATACAGCTACCAAAATACCTTCATGATTGCCAAAGCCAGATGAAATATATATCTTTATTTATGACAAAATATACATTTGTACAATAGCTGATGACTTTCTGTCACAGTGTGCAGGTACTGCTTTAGTCTCTCTAAAAATACAGAAGAAAAACTCCTCTATTCTGTGAGTCCCCATCTGGGGCCTCCAGGACAAGGAAGATGTAGGGCTGCTGGAGCAGGTGCAGAGAAGGGCCATAGAATTGCTCAGGTTGGAAAAGACCTTCAAGATCATCAAGTCCAACCGCAACCTAACCACACTACCCTAATTCTAACTACCCACCTCTAAATCATGGAGCACCACATCCAAATGGTTTTTAAACACATTCAGGGATGATGACTCAACCACCTCCCTGGGGAGCCTGTTCCAGTGCTTAACAACCCTTTCTGTAAAGAACTTTTTCCTGATATCCAAACTAAACCTCCCCTGGCACAGCTTGAGGCCATTTCCCCTTGTCCTGTCACCTGTCACCACTGAGAAGAGACCAACCCCGCTCTCACTGCAATCACCTTTCAGGTATTTGAAGAGAGCAATGAGGTCTCCCCTCAGCCTCCTCTTTCCCAGACTAAATAGCCCCAGCTCCTTTAGTTTCTCCTCATAGGGCATATTCTCCAAGCCCTTCACAAGCCTTGTTGCCCTTCTTTGGACCTGCTCCAGCACCTCAGTGTCCTTTCTGTACTGAGGCACTCAAAACTGAACACGGTGCTCACCATGCCGAGTACAGGGGCAGGATGACTTCCCTAGTCCTGCTCACCCCACCATTCCTGACACAAGCCAGGATGCCATTGGCCTTCTTGGCCACCTGGGCACACTGCTGGCTCATGTTCAGCTGACTGTCCATCAGCCCACCAAGGTCCCTTTCCATCAGGCAGCTTTCCAGCCACTCCTCCCCAAGCCTGTAGGGTTGCCTGGGGTTGTTGTGACCAAAGTGCAGGACCCAACACCTGACCCTGTTGAAACTCATACAGTTTACCTTGGCTCATCATTCCAGACTATCCAGGTCCCTCTGTAGTGCCTTTCTACGCTCTGTCAGATCAACACTCCCTCCCAACTTGGTGTCGTCTGCAAACTTACTGAGGTTGCACTCAATCCACTCATCAAGATCATTAATAAAGATGTTGAATAGAAGTGGCCACTCATGACTGGCTGCCAACTGGATTTAACTCCATTGACCACAACTATCTGGGCCCAGCCACCCAACCAGTGTTTCAACCAGCAGAGCATATGCCCATCCAAACCATGGGCAGCCAGCTTCTCCACAAGGATGTTGTGGGAGATAGTGTCAAAGGCCTTACTGAAGTCCAGGTAGACCACATCAACAGTCTTACCTTCATCCACTAAGCAGGTCACCTTGTCATAGAACGAAATCAGGTTTGTCAAACAGGATCATAAACCCATGCTGACTGGGCCCGATCCCCTGGTTGACCTTTAATTGATCCATGATGGCTCCCGAGATCATCCGTTCCATAACCTTCCCTGGCACCGAGGTGAGAATGACAGGTCTATAGCTACCAGGATTGTCTTTCTGGCCTTTCTTGAAGATGGGAATCACATTTGCTAGTCTCCAGTCCACCGGGACATTCCCTGTTAGCCAGGACTGTCAAAAGATGATGGAGAGTGGCTTGGGAACCACATCTGCCAACTCCCTCAGCACTCTAGGGTACAATCCATCTGGCCTCATGGACTTGTGAGTGTCCAGCTTTCAGAGCAGGTCCAAAACCATCTCAGCATGGCCTATTCTGTTTCCCATCCCCATCTTCCAGCTCAAGGGACTGCGTGCCCAGGGCGCAACTAGTTTTACTATTAAAGATTGAGGCAAATAAGACATTAAGTAAATCAGCTTTATCCTGATCCTTGGTCACCGTGTTGCCCTCAGTGTCCAACAAGGGATGGAGATTCTCCCTAGCCCTCCTTTTACTGCTAATGTATTTATAGAAATATTTATTGTTGTTCTTCACCTTAGTGGCCAAGTTCAGTTCTAGCTGGGCTTTGGCTTTTCTAATTTTCTCCCTGCACAGCTTCACTACATACTTGTAATCCTCATAAGTTGCTAACCCCCTCTTCCAAAGACCATAAACTTTCCTTTTGTTCCTGACTTCCAGCTTAAGGTCTCTGTTCAGCCAGACCAGTCTCCTAGCCCAACGGCTCGTATTCCATGACTTGGGGATGGTCAGCTCCTGAACCTTTAAGTTAACTTCCTTAAAGTATTCCCAGCCTTCCTGGGCTCCCGTGCCCTCCAGAACTGCCTCCCAAGGGACTCTCTCAACCATGGTGCGAAAGAGGGCAAAGTCTGTCCTCTGGAAGTTCAAGGCGTCAGTTCTGCTGACTCCCCTCTGAGGTTCAACAAGGATCGAGAAATCTATCATTTTGTGATCACCTTGCCCTAGACGGCCATGAGGATGATCAAAGGGCTGGAGCACCTCTGCTAGGAAGACAGGCTGAGTGAGCTGGGCTTGTTCAGCCTGGAGGAGAGAAGGCTCAGGAGAGACCAGATAAAGCACTTCTCATACTTATGAACAGGAGAGAAATCAACTTTTTACATGGTTAGATAGTGATAGGACAAGGAGGAACAGTTTTGAACTAAAAGAGGGGAGGTCTAGGTTAGATGTTAGGAAGAAATGTTTCACTGAGAGGGTGGTGAGGTGCCGGCACAGGCTGCCCAGTGAGGCTGTGGATGCCCCACCCCTGGAGACATTAAAGGCCAGGTGGGATGGGGCCCTGGGCAGCCTCATCTTCTGGTGCCTGACTGGGTGGTTGGCAACCCTGCCCGCAGCGCAGGGCTGGGAGCTATGTGGTCCTTGAGGCCCCTTCCAACCCAAAGCATTCTGTGATTCTATGATTACTGCTGCTTACGTTATTCAATGATTACTTTGCTTATGCAGTCAGTGACCAAACAAGCACACAGACAGAAAACACGGACAGGAACTTGCATCTCACTCCACCACCCACAAATTCTCAATTTCATTCCTGTCACAACATAAACCAGCAAGTTTTTAACGTGCCCAATATGCATTTTACTATTATATTCATATCTAAAATTAAAACCTTGCTAATCCTAGCTTCTTTTTGCTGTTTTCTGACAAAACTCTTGTCAATGTCTGCAGCAGTACAGTGATGCTCGAAGCCCCGGAGGAGAGGAACAGGAGGACGAGCTGCATTTTGTTTCTATATTTATCTTCTCCACGTGTTTGCCTCGCCGCCTGGGGAAACAACCGCTCCGACCGCGGCCGTTCTGGTCGTTATGACCGTTACGACCGCTGGTCACCAGAGGGAGGCACGCGCTGCTCGGCAGCTCCGCGTGAAGCCGCGCGGAAGGGAAAGCAGCGCGCTGCGGAACAGTACCTGGCGGAGCCTGCGGAGCTGCCCGGGCAGGAGGCCGGAGTTGGTGATCCCCACTGCAACCCCAACGATTCTGTGAGTCTGTGGATGACAAGTGTCGTCCTAACCAGCTCTGCTACATAGCAATGGTCATCACTGAAACACGATAGGTTTAAGAAAAAAAAAATAAAGATTGCTCTGTGGTACTGGGGATATGAATAAGAATGCACACAAGGCATTATCGGGGCCCGCCTGACAGCCAGTAATGTCAGCAGACGTTAATGATCCTTCCGATGCCTGAACTGTGCTTGTATGAATGTGGCAAAGCTACAGAAAAGCCTGCTGCTTACAAAGGGGGTTTTGCTTTTGAAAATGAAGGAGACACTGAATTCGCCAAAAGCCCCTCTAACTAGCATTGTCAAAGAATATTAAACATATGACCAGTTCAAAAAGGACAGTGAAATTAGAAACCAGGGGACCAGCATCAGTTCACCAGAAACTATGCTTGGCTTCCTCTCTTGCTCACCACTTTTGAGGCAGTTGGACTTTCGCAAGTAATAAATAATTTTATCACTCTTAGTGCCAACCCTCCCTGCTTCTAAATCTGCAGAGTCCCTTTTCAGATCACTGTGATTACAAAAATGTTTGGAGTTGCCAAGTCCAGCAGCCCAATAGAAGTGAGACAACACTGAAGCTATCCAGTAACTGGCCCCAGATCCTTTCCTGTTCCAGATATCTCCTATCCATGCATGCGTACGTGCACCCACCCCTACGCATTGTGGTTACCTCCTTAACTGGCCTTGGGCATTGTCTGTCCCATAACTGGTTCTGGATCGTTGGAGTCTGACTACACCAACTTGGTATTTACAATACACACTGATATACATATTCACAGAATATGCATGCTTTCTGGTTTCTCCAACTGATGACATCTGAGGCATGCAGACCCCTGTGACTTCTGATCCTAGGGGGCTCCATACAGCCCATAATGAACACCGAACAATCCCTTCCATCCAAGAAAATGGTTAGAAACGGAGTTTAATATGTTTACAGGACAGTGGTGATCAGGCACAGAGCACAACCAAATATGCATGATGCCCAGCAACCTCTCTTCAGGCAGCTAACCCTTTTTATCCCCCTAACACTCCCTCTATTTTCTCACGTTTGTTCTTCCTCAAACAATCTCGATTCCTCCTTTGTGATACATCCCACAACAAGCCTTGTACAATCCAAAGGTGCTCCTTCCCTGTACCCCGTAATGAGTCCCATACCTCAAGTAGGCAGTAACAACCCTTAGGAAGCAAGGTGACCCCAGAGGGCTTCTCCCATTGACTCACAGTTTCCCACTTGGACAACTGGGCTGGTCCCTCTCCTGTGCCAGTCTCCGTGAGTAACTGGAGCTCTGCTTCTCCAGGCTGGGGTTCCTCATCCATCACTGTTACTTTGTGCTGTTTTGTGTTCATGGAGGTGAGCCCTTTATCACATAACCTAACAAATATCCTAACTACAGTGAGAAAGGGGTTGCATCCAGAGACCTTGGCACAACATCCAGATTAACATCTGGAATCTGTAATTTGAAACATACCTGCTGTCTTCTCCATTGCATTCCTTTCTCTTTTCATTGAAAGACATTGCTCCTTTGCCAACACAGATGTAAACACTGCAGAACAATAAAGGCAATATCTAAACAGCCTTGTACCAAGACAAGGTTTTGTATACTTAAAGCAGCCTCCTGTACTACTTGCTGCAGGGCAGATTCATAAGAGAATAAGCAAAAGAGATGGAGGCCAGATTTTCTATTTCAACTATTTCTTCTTTTATCACGCTTGTCCCATTTTGAAAGGACCTTCCACAGCAATAGCTTCAGCACTTCAATTCCCTCCCCCACCCCTATGTTCTCCAGCGACCATTTTTCAACAGCATCTTAAAGACTGAAACACAGATGTATTACTATTTTTTTCCTCTATAAAAATAACTTTCTCAGAATGAAGCCTGGATTGCTTTACATTTCAAATGACATGACTTTTCTTACCCCTTTTCTTCTGAATTTTAGTAAATTTTTAAGTGTTTTTTACAATGATTTTTGTCACGGCAACACAAATGAATAGCTTAAAAGTAGAGCAAAGTCACCTTTGAATATGGCTGTCCAGGATTTTGGAAACAAAGGACTGAACGGTATTTATTTTCAGTTTGAAGGAACAACATGAGCAGTCCTCAGTTCCTATGAGTGGAGCCCTGAGTAAACCAGCAGCCCTTGCAAGGGGCTGTGCCAGCCTTGAAGGGGGAAAATCACAGTAACACACACAGTAATTCATTGTTCATATGCAGAACAGACTGCATTTCAGTTGTATGATGTCTTCAAGCTTACCACAGGGAGTCAGAGACTACTTTGATTTGTTTTCATTCTCTAAAGAAGCAATTGAAAAGTTCTGTCACTCAGTAAAGTCATTAAAACAGTTTACTACCTTGGAAATGTAAAAGAATACAAACTTCATTTACCTGAGGTGTGTTCTGATTTTCTGCATCCTATCCCGTGTTTATAAGATGTTAGCTGCATTTGGTTGCTGCTGCCTTTTAACAGAAATTGCCAAGGTTATTTCCAGTGTTCAGCAGCAATACTCATTACCGAGCCTAAATCCACAATACTGTTCCATTCAAAAAGATCAGAGAAAACCTAACCTGCTCTTTGCAAGTTTTTTCTTTCTTTTTTTCTTATTTTTAAATGGTTTTAAACATTAGTTCTCTGCAGGAAGAGCCCAAATACTGTCAAGATCAGTCGTGCTTCCAAGGCAATAGTTGAACTGATATTGACTGTGTGGTTCAAAGCCTGTCATATCTCAGCTACTTGAAAAACTGACGTAGTATACACACATAGCACGGCTCCTTTCATGTGGAAAAGGGGAAGAAATCAAACCAGAAGGCCAGCAAACCCCTAGAGACCAAGCCAGCAAACTGTCAGAGAAACATTCTGCTTTATAATTCCATATACTATCAGCTTTATTAACTTCAAAACTTGCTCTGCTGAAAAGAGTAGGATTGAACTTGATACATAGGACAGCAAAGCTGCAGTGACCTGGAGAATACACTTATGCTCATTGATATGAACTACTTCAAAATAGGTTTCACAGTTATCATTATCCCCACTTCACCTCACAAGATTCTGAGCATCTTCTATAAATTAATAACCATTCACTTACACTGTGGCAAATGAGGTCTCTTTTTTCAGTCTGCAGGATGGAAGTCATTGGCAGCATACTTGTTAACACTGCTTTTCCACAATGCTGCAATTTCAGAGCAAAGGCATGTTTTTTTCCACCAGTTCATTCACACCAAACAATTTTTGTGCAACAGAAGAACACCACGAGATGGCACCCTATTTCTTTATTTTCTCCAACTCTCAGAATGCATTTTTCAAAGAGAATCTTCTTTCTGTGCTATTTTACATGCAAATATTTTGCATTTAACTGCCTTCTTGGGCACTCCCAAATACAAACATTAAATATGACAGCTCAAACAAAACCATTTGACATTCCCAATGTTCAAAGAGCATTTGAAACTAAAGCTGTTATACCTACCAGAACTGAAACAAGCAGAGGGCAAAAAATGAGACTGTACATCAGCAATGCACTGAGATATATGTAAACTGAATTTTATAAGAAAAAACATGACACATTTCAACCCAGCTACAAGTACTCGACATGTTTAAACACTAGTTTCTAAATACTGCATTCAACGCACAAAATGTCTCACTTCTGCATCAATTTAAAGGCAACAACAGCCTCAAACAACAGCCTCTCAAACAGCATTCCTTGAAGCAGCAGCATTTATTTCTGTTCTGTTTGGTAAAACCTTGCAATTGCTCAGATCAGGGTTTCCTAGTTGGAAGGTCTAATTCATCAATCCATCCCAACAGAGAGTGTATTCATCAGTTATAGGATATGCCTCTCTCCATTGCCCACGTAAATTTATGACTTAAGTTCAAATATAAATCCACTCTCAGGTGCCAACTGAATCATAAATTAAGTCAAATTTTAAAACCTTGTAGTCGAGTTTGATAATGCAGTTGGCTCACCGCTTTGTTTCCATAACTAACTCAGGAAGTTACATAAGGGATCTCACCCCTGCCGCTCTTTCTGTTAGGGCTTCCAGTAGCATTAGAGTTGAATCAAGTCTTTCAGAAGAGTGTATCTTCATAAACTGTGCGTATACAGAAGACTAATTAGCTTGCTTTCCTTTTCCTCCCTACACAATTTAATAAAAAAAAGATATAAAATACCAATAATAGGCACACTGTGACATTTTCTGCACTTCCGCGTGATTCCAGTAAATGGTCACCAAAGATCATCAGAACTCCAACAGATATCACTTCGCAGAGCTATAGTTGCCTTTTGCAAACTACTGAAGAACTCTTTGGACTACTTGGCACTTACTTTAGACAAATGGTCTAGTCCACATAATTTATAAAAAGTGAGCTCAACTTTCACATTTTGTCTTCCTGATTGCCCTCCAGCAAACAAACACATACAACAACTAACTGATCCCTTAGGCTAAAAGAAAACTTTTTCAGCAGTTACACATTCTAATCTGATATTGATCAAGTGTTTACCTGCTCTCTCTCAGATTTGGAACAGGATCACATGAAGTAAGGCAATGTAGAAGCTATTAATGCAACAAGCAGCTTAACAAAATACACTTAAGGTTGTTACTGCGAACAGCTAAGGAAGTCAGAATAAATGTAACACACAAATACACACAGAGTCCCTACATTTTTATTCAAAGAAATGCGTTCAAATGCAGCATTGAAAACAGAGAGTGGAATATCGACAGTTAGAGAACCTATGCTTAATTATATTATTTTTTTAATATAAACTAGCACCACTGAGTCACGAGTCACAGACTAAATTATTTCTGGATGTGTAAAAAAACCACCCCTCCAGGATTATAAAATTTCTATAGCTTCTATTAAAAACTGATTCTCAATTTGCTATTCCTAAAGAGATGAAAACAGTTTGAATACAAGTCCTCATACCTACACATTGCTCAAGTTACCCATAAAAGACAGTTTATTCTTAAGTCTCTACATCCTGATCAAGGAAAAAATGTCTAAAAGTCAGCCTTTCACAGCTCTTTACAAACTGAAGTATGAAAGATCTACTGTGTCATAAATTTACGCAGTGCAGTAGGTACAAGTCTGATCATACAAAATAAGAGCTTCCTAGCCCATAAAAATACTAAAATCAACTACAAAATTCGTAGTGTTTAGTCAAGCTGTCTCGAGCAGCCACTATATCAAATTCCAAAAACACTGATTTGTTTATAGCACGGCAGCTTGAGCATATTCATAATGGGAAAGAGCCCAACACCTCACTGTAAAACTGATTTACAATCCCAATTTCCCACTCAGACTTAGTGGTAATGTTAGTGTTTACTATCTATTTTAATATAACAAGACTACTACATATTTGTAGATTGTGTTTGTACTGTTCAAAGTGCTAAAAGTGCAGTCAGAGAATAGAGTTTTGCACACATTTTCCAGTACACCCTTCTCTGGCACAGGCAACATAAGTCAAGTAAGTATCTGTAGGTCTGCGGGGTCAAAAAGGCACACGCTCATTTTTACTTGCTCAGGTATAGTCAAGCACTTTAAAGCAAAGTCCTGTTCCAAAATATTAAAATGTTTTCTGAGTAGGGAGCATCCAGAATATCCAACAAGCAGATGTCTGGCTTTTTATAAATATCCTGATACATCTGCTTACATGATTATAGATGATGGTGAAAAAAGAATGCTTTGTTTTTAAACTCATGGTGTCCAAGTATTGCTCTGGAATATAGGGAAATGAAATCTGTGCTCTTTCAGTCTATCAAGGGAAGTTCAGCGTTACAGTAGCTCATGTGGTTTATCAATTCATGACAATTAACACAGACAAAACACTTCCTCAATATCTGTTCTTCTAATGGAGAACATCTACAGTTTGAATGAAAATGAAACTGAAGAATGTTCCAAGCAATATCATTTGTCAAGAAACAACAGAACTAAAATGCGCCTCAACCAGAATACAGACTTTCACCTATACAGAAGTTAACAGTTTCACTTTCCTTCCCTACAGTGGTCTTCTACGACATGCATCATAATAACTAGTGCTGTTAAAAACTGAGAACATATCCCTCTTAACAAAGCTAACAAATTTTTCTAGGGGGCACATTGGCTTGCTGGAACGTTTATAATAATCCTTGCAAAATGAGGTCTGGAATGTGACATCAGCACCATTATACAGGATGCGGATAAAGTGTTCTTTGGGTCTCTTCCCATCCTGCCACAGCTCAAAAACTAATCTGGCAGCAAATCGTGGAAATCTGGCCTCTGTTATGCCCAAGGCACTAAGAACAGGTGACAATGTGACATCATGTGCAGAGTGAAGAACAAATATTTCTTCTTTCTTGCCCTCTGCAATTCGCTGAAGCCGATTAACAGTCTGGTTGAGGAGAGGGTGAGTAGCCAACAGTGCATACAGGAAATAAAGTTTCTTTTCCTGTCTTTCTCTCTCATCCTCCAACTGATGTCTTTTGATTACTTTGAAATGTTCCATACCAATGCAGCCAGTTTTGGTACAGGGGAAACTGACATTGTGGCAAAAATAGCACAAGAGAGAATCTATTGGGTTAGAAGCTCTCAACTGCCTGGTAGGAATGCCAACAATCTTTGCCATATCCACATATATTTTCTCCAAATCATTGTTCTTCACTCGTAAACTGTACTGTCTGCGCTGTTCCTCTTCTAGGTAGTGGTTCCGCATAGGGCAGTCGCAGCTTCCAGAACAAAAAATGGTGCTCCATTGATGCCTCATGTTAATTTTTTTCCAGTCAAAATCTGGCAAAAAGGTGTAGAGCAGCGCCAGCGCGCTCTGCAGGGTTCGGCTTTTTCCTGTTGTCTCCAAGTAGAGTTGTTTTGCCGTCCAGTCACTCAGAAGCAGTTTATGTTTGTTTATATAAATTTCTCGCAATAGTTGTCCATTTCGCAAGTGCTGTACGACACCTGAAAGAGATTTTTTGCTTTTTAATTTTTTAAGAAGCTACAACATGTGATTATAATCTTCTTAGTTTTGGAGGAAAAAAAATACAGCTAGCAATCTTACTGTTAAAAGCTTTGTTAATAAAACTATGAACTTCAAAAATGAACTTCACCTATTCTTGAATACTAGAAAACCACATGGAATGAGATACTTGCTGTTCTTTCAGTATCTCTCAGATTTTAGGAGCTAAATTGAGATACAGATAGAAAAAGCTAGTTTTGGACAATTAGTTTAAAACATTAGTGGTTTAATATTGCTCTTTGGACTAGAAATATGGGACTGAATGGGTCTAACATTATTACAAAAATAGGATGGTTATCAGAGTGGATCCAGACTGCACCTGAGTCTGATTTCCAGACAGACTGTGAATGCTGTGCTCTCTGCACATTTATGGTAGCCAGAAAAGCTACCACCAGTGAGGATAATTAATACAGAGAATGTAAATGAGTGTGTAAACCAGTCACAAAACCAGCCTGGAAGTGAGGAAATTGCATCAGACTTCCTCATCTTCCTTCAGGAAGTAGAAACCTAGATTGGCTTAGATTGGAAGAGACCTTAAAGATCTAGTTCCAAACCTCTTGCCATGAGCACGGTTAAGTAAATTTGCTTGATAATTTTCACACTAATACTTTGGCTTGATATAGCTGGATAGGAAGAAGGCATATATCTTTCTCCTACACGAACTCCAGAATCCACCTTGCTTCTATTATCCTCCCTCAGCAGCCAACGGACAGGCACAAACCCTTGATTAACTAGAACATTTTTATAACTTGCTACAGGCAATAGTAGTCACAAACACTAGCTCAGCCACAAGCTGTGTGCAGTGATGAATCCAGTTTCACATGCAACCTGCTGCATCAGTAAGAGTCCTTGGTAGTCTGGCAAGAACCTTCCTGAGATCACTTTACAAGACTTGACACTGTTGCCTAACACAACTATATTTTCTGAGGAGGCATAAGAACATGAGGATTTGACAGAATTTTTGGAATCAAAAATATAGCAAATTCCCTTAAGGACAATTGGTGAAAAGGAAATGGCAGTAACCCCCAAAATCTTTAGAACTAATTTCTCTCTCTCTCTAGTCAGTCTCTCAACCTGCTGACTACTCAGATCCACTGTATTTCACTCCTTCAGTCACTGGTATTTCGAAAAAAAAGTGTAAGTTAAAAGCAAGGTGTAGGATGAAATTCAAAGGGTCAGTGTTAAAAGTGATGCTCTAGACGCACTCAAACAGTATCATTAGTGCAACTTTTCAAATTAATAAAATGAACATTGAAGAGAAAATTAAGCCTTTTCACAACCACATTTTCACAGTGTGCAAGCAACACTGCAGCATGTTTGTGGACAAGCACGTTTTATTTTTGAAGCACTGATAGGAATATAAGCGGAAAAAGAATGGCACCATACTAATACACTGACTTTGACTTCAACTTCAGTTCAGCTGGTTAATCTGACCAAGAAATAGAAACAACTCCAAGAGCTATGGAACTTCTGAAAAACTGTTTCTTACATTTTTCTCTCTCCTTACCTTTAGTTCCCCTCATTATTTTCTGTTGCTTGTTGACAGCCCTTTTATTACCGCTTTGATCCAGCACTGTCTCCAGCTTCCCTCTCCAAGCCTAAATCCTTTGTCTCTTTCTAATACTCCCCAGTGTCCCAGCACCACAATACTCCAAGCTGTCCAAATACCTCCCTTCTACATACTCATATATCCCTGACAGCAGCACTTTCAGTTACTTCCCATCTCCCCTGCTCTTCTGGAATATATAAACTACAAATTCACTAGAAAAGCTTACAGCCTCTCTCAGTGGCAGTAATGATGAAGTCTCAAAACTTTTTGTTTGTTTAGAATTTAATTGCTGGTATTTCTACATGTTCTCCCAATAACTAGCTCAACAGAAGTGATAGGTAAGAAATCAAGCTGTAGTGCCTGTGGTGAAAATATCCATAAACAAAGAGTGAATCCATACCTACCAGCCCAGTTGTTCTAATTTGTTAAAGTTATAAGAGATGCCAAGGGTGACTGACTTCTAACAGAATGCAGGCAGGTTACAGAATAATGCTCTGTTTCTTGGACTGCTACCACTTTTGTAGTAAAGTTTAATACTTGACTCCTATCCTAGCAAAACCTACCTATAACCAATATTAAGATTTTCCCAAAAAAAGCATTTATTTCAATACAAAGAAAAATAGAGCATATGTTTTCAAGCAGATTGCGTTAAGAGAGCAGAGGACAATGAAAAGCTGCTCTGGAAACTTACCGGTCTGTGTAAGCTCTCCCATTTCACAAAGAGAATGACTAGGGTAACGAGGCAGACTGCTTAGGGTACCATCCATTTGGGCTGCAGATCCTTTGGACATGTGTTTAATGAAAGCTTCCAGCTGAGGATGAGAAGGTTTCCTAGAGAGGCAAAACAAAATGTGAAAATTTCCAAAAATATACAGAAAAATAGCTCAAGAAAGTCAAATATTCTGTGAGCTCAAAAATTTCATGGTGACATGTTACTTCCTACTGACAGCATCTGCTCTTACTCAAGATTTCTGCAGGCATGCAAAAGAAATCTTACTTATTTAATACCAAAGAGCTACAGAGAGACTGATGTCTTAGCATGTTAAAATTATGACATCTTTCAGAAAATAATTTCCAAGGGGTTTTTGGTTGGTTTTTGTTGTTTTTTTTTGTTTATTGTTTTAATGCAATGGTGCTGTTGTGATTTTTTATTTTTTAAATTAAATCCTTTCAAAAAAGAACAAATCTCTCTAACTTCTGAAGTCCTACTGCACTTTAACAACACTGTCAAAGGCACTAAGATTCTAAAAGGGATCAGCTAACCAGTATGTTAGGTAGAGATCTTGCAGGAATTCTGAAGTGCTATAATGTACAATGCTGTCTACAGCCTTAGACTTTACTGAAAACTTCCTCAGGCTGCAAATCAAATAGCACAGGTAGCATATGGCATCTGCAAAGCAGTACCCAACAGCTCCACTGAAATCAGAGCCCGCTGTTTTTGGTACTGTACTATTTCTCAGCAAGAAAGAGTCCAGCACTGCCAGACACCTTACACAGATAAGACTAAAGCAAACTGCACTGTGTCCTAGGTTACGGAAAAAAGTTTTTAAACAGTACTTAATATAGCTAATTCATGCAGGCTCTACAGTTGAGAAAACTTTAGAAAAAAGCCAGAGATTATACACAGAGATGAATCTGAGGAAACATCGATACAAAATTGTCTATTTTATTCAACCCTGATGAATGCATACTATTTCAAAAGCAATAAATAAATGGCCCACATGATCAGGCTGCATTCTACAAGTGTAACTAAGTCCTAATTGCAGATGTGAATATCATTACACCAATGGCAATAAAAAAATTAAAATCAAAATACAGTGCGAATCATCTTGCACGATGAAGCACTACTATATCTAGCACCTTTCCTCTATTGTCAAAATTGTCTCTGAGCAAAGCACAGCTTAGGCAGAAACACCGCTCTACACAGACTAATCACATGACAACTCATTTCTGCATTGTTCCACAAACACAGTATTGCTAAAAGAATGTTAGGAGAAAAACAAGTATTTGCCCCTTTGAAAATGCTTCCTTCACACCATACAAGATACAGACCTCTAATTCTGGAATTGCTGGGGTCTTTGCTAATTTGACACTTCAGCAATGACCCAAGGAACCTGGGAACACAAACCAAGAAATCTCTGTACCTTTGCAAGTGCCCCGGAGAAGCATGGTGTGTAATTACCACAACACTCCTGGCGGTACAATGCAGCAACATGACCACTTTGCCCTTTTCGTGCACATACAGAGATTCATGACAAAAAGCTGGCTAGCCCAGCCCAAGATGATAGAGGTTTGGAGGAATGGACTATTGCAGAGCTCCATAGTCATTCCTGGGGAAAACTGGATTTCTTTTCCTCCAAATTTGAGTTTACTGATTTTAACGTGTAAGTAATAATAACTGACTGTAAATACCCCCACGACGCAAGGAAAGAATACAAATGGAAAAAAGATATAAGCACAAAAGTCAGGGTTAACTCATTGAAACAGAATTTGAGTCAATGAATGTTTAGACTCAGTTCATTGTTGTATGGATGTGCTGAAAGTAACATATACTAAAAAAGTCCCCAAACAATGCAATTGAAAGGGATTTAAACTGTTAAAACAAACAGCAAAAAAAACCTGACCAAACTTCCACAACAGAACTTTACATAAGTACTATTTCCCTTCTTAAACAACAACACTTAATTTGATAAATAATTTGAAAACCCATGGCTTAAGTCCCCAGGGAGCACTACATAAGACTGCACTTTAAGGCTAGCTTTTAAACATTTTATTTTTCACCTCCATAAAATATCTGTGTTATCACAAGGAGCTATGCATAGACACCTCTTTACTTTTGTGCAGAACTAAATCAAAAACTGTTCAGCAACCTATTTTTGCCCCAGATGGTTGTCATTCTAATGGGACTTCCAGCCTAAACAGTGATCTATTTTGTGGATGTTCCTCATAATAAAACTATTTAAAAATAAAACTGAAAAAAGATATGTTTCATCAGAGAACTCTTTCAGAAGTCTGAGCTTAATATTTGTTGTTAGAGTTCAGACTTTGCTAGAATAATATATTGCTTTGATACAAAACCCCAAGATCTAAAAAAGCTGCCTTAATTACAGACAGAAACCACAAGAGGGAGCAACAGAACTGCTAACGTATCAATAAGTGTCTGGAATCAAAATTTACCAGGACAAAGATTTTCATGCTTACACAGAAGTACCAACAGAGAAACTCTCTTAAATGAGATAGCACTTATAGCATAGCTATGCTTGCAGCATGTATGCACAGGAGATCTCATATGAAACACCCTTTTATCCAATACAAAAGTAGGTCTTTGAAATTACATTGTCACATCACTTTATGGAACTACACGAGTATTTTACTTCAGGGTAAAGAAAAAGATAAGTAAAAAGAAAAAGACAACCAACAAATGTGCAAACTTCTTGGGAAGAAAATGTTACTATACATTACAGTACAACTGCCAATAAGTGTTAAACAAGCAAAATGAGAGAAAAAATGTTCAAAAGGTTTTTTTTTTTTAACTTCAAATGAAAAAAGTCAATTTATATTTTAAACCCACAGCTGCTTCTGTATGTTATAATTTTAACATCTCAAAGATGAATATTTGAGAAGCAGAGGCACGTAAAAGGTTTTCTTTTTGAAATTAGTTGATACTTTCTGTTGCACCATTACACAATATAGAGCTTAATCCAGCTCCAGATGTGAATTTCAAAACAATTTCTTGCACACTTTGCTATTTTCACAGCCCAGTAGCGCTAAATGGAAAAGCTGAGAAAATTAAATGAAAGTCATAAGCAAATAACTTTCTAAGCTTATTACAGATGTCGCAGGCTGAACTACCAATTTTCTACACTTTGCACATCAGAAAGCTCTAAACATGAACAAAACGTCAGCCATAATTTTCCTTAAATCTTGTTTACTAATTAGCAAGTCCTGCAAACACATGCATCAGAAAGTTAAAAAAAAAGCCATTCAGTTTCTTTTGCTGCATCCTATTGGAACCAAACCCGTACCGGAGAAGCAGTCAACAATTGCCTGATAAGATGCACATTTCAGTGTATTCATTTATCTTTTCACCTATGTATGCATGTAACTGTAAGTTACTTCAGATTTTAAAGAAAGCACAAGTTAAGCACCTCCTTGCAGAAGCACACTAAACATGACTGTAAGACATATTTTGAACATATAATACAAGCTTACTACTTGCTACATATATCTCGAGGGGAGGGGATCAGACAACAGAAAAGCCATTCTGCCTGAAGGGGACAGACATCTCAGGATATAACACACTTCTGTACCCAATGTAATTCTCACACATGCAATACAATTGTGAATATACCGGCATACCAACTCCATACAACTGAGCAAACAAATTTTGCTTTTAAGTAAAGTAAGTTTTTGGTTGGTGTTATATGCTTGTTTGTTTTACAGCACTACTCCAGCTACTAGCTAACAAACGATTGCCTTCCCCACCCCAAGATTTCTCTTATTTAGAATATGAATCCTCCTGTTGAATTGGCCAATTTACAGATGCCGCAGGAGATGGAGTATCTAGGCAACACAGCTAAGACTGCTGGGACTGCTGGAGCTGGAAGCAAAGAAAATTACTCATTTGTATAGTTGAGAAGACCAAAATATCCTTAAAATTGCATTTCCACTGAAGTCAGCAGAAAAAAAGTGGAATAAAAAGACATCTACTGTAATTTGCTGGACATTATGAATTTATTATTATGTATTTAGGAATGTATTAACGTAATAAATGTTTTGAATTTTGTTAGAATGGGGAATGGCATATTATTTAACATCACTAGCAATATCCATGCTTTTTTCTAATTTTGAACATTTATTTCCCATTTTTCAAAACTATTAAATGCCTTTTAATTACTTTATTGTTGCAAAATACTTTTTTTTTTTTTACCTGTAACATAAATGTGAAGCTTCTTTTTGCTTGAATAATACATTCAACATAGGACATTTTTGTTATTTTCAAGTACACATTGGGATAATAGATCCCAGATTTAATAGCGTAGTTTCCATGCAGTAGTATTAATATGGACCAACATTTAAATTGCTTGTTCAATATTTAAATATTTTATAAAGGTCTTAGCAAGCTTTAAGGAGATGTCATATTCCAGCATTATCACTAACTGTTACTAGTGTCCATAGAAAGAAAATCATACTGCACAGCTATCTGAACTATACGTTTATTTCTGCCAGCAACAGAGCTGACATCTCTCAATAAGAAATTCCTTTTTCCTTTACAGGTTCAGATACTAAAGCAGAAATAATTTCTTTTTTTGCTGAGAAGCAAACATTAATTTGTTGGTTGTTCTGAATTAGCACAGCAAAGTCAGAAATAGAGTACCACAGTGAGCATGTGCACATGACACCTCAGAAAGTCTGCTAAGGGATTTCGGGCAACTTTCCATAATGGCACAATACTGTCTCAGAAACATGCATGAAAATATATATATATATTGCATCTATTATATACATTCAGAGGTATGAAAACAGAACTCATGCAGCTCAACATTAGGTTCACACATACTACATAGCAAAGCCTCATTTCTTGCATAGCAGCCAAGAAATTTTGTTAAAGGACATTTTTGCCTACTTGTCCCCATTCAAGACTTCAGTGTTATTATCTAGGAGCTGCTAGGGGAGACAGTGAGAGGCTTTCCACTCCTAGATAAAGTGTCTCTCAGACTGAGTGCATGGAAGCCTCTTTTGGTAGAACTAGCTCTCTGAGCTCAGTACCTTTGCTTAATAAATATTTTAAAATATAAGACACAGCATGAAGACAACTGTCTAATATTCCATCATCCCTGCCAGACTGGAGAGTTAATTCAATGACAAAGAAGAAAACAGTCCAAGTTTCTCAGGACTATTTGTCTCAGGACCACTAAGAAAAATATTGCCATTAATTTGTCTTGCCTATTTGTGAAACATTTTCTTTCCCTGTGATTCGTTAACATTCTTTCCAACCAAAACTATTTGAACACTGAACCAACTGGAGCTTTATTTCTACTATGTATACTGTAAAATGAAGCACCTTGGTGAGTTTGTTTGTTTTTTTAGAGATGACATTCAAAAAACACAGCATTCAATCTGTCCTGAATAGTCCTTTGAATCACATACAAATTTAAGACTACATATTCATGAAAATTACAAGGTTAATCTAATTAAAATGAAGTATATTTAAGAAATGGATGTGGAAAGACACTGCATTGATAAGACTATCTGCAGCTACAGTTTATTTACTTTTTAATAATTTCCAGATTTATAAAAATTCAAGAGAAGCATAAATAACATAGCTTCACCACCACGAGATGCCACAGAGACATAAAATACGTTGGTCAAGGATTATGATTACAAGAGAAATAGCAATAAAAGAAAGACTAATTATTGAGACCAATTAACAAGCATCTACTTATTTAAAAGTTAAAACTTGATAGTTAATCAAACAGAAAATTACTAGTTGGCAGGTATAGATGCTTAGCAAAACTATTCTTCTTACCTCCATTATGCACTGTGCTGCTCTCTCACAGCAGTGCACTCTGGAGTTCTGCAGGAGATCTTTATGCCTCAGCAAAGAACTCATGGAAGTGGACATGAATACGACTGAGATGGATTTCCCCCCCAAACCCTATTTAACTATGCAAATGTAACTTTTGTTAGCAAATGCAGAATTTGCAAAAGCCAAGAGGACCAAGCTTCTGAGAGGAGCTGCAGAAACCTCAGTGTGTCCCTGGCTAAGCAAACGCAGCCATGCCATGCACATGTCAACCTTCAGACAAACGAATATTTTTCTGTAATCCTATCACACAGATACCATCTCTTAACCACACCAAAGGCAAATTATTTATTGTTCCAAACAATTTTTTTCTGTAAAGTTCAAGTCACCAAAATAAGTGTTAGGTGAAAGGGCTATACTGTTTCCTCTTCTGAATGCAAGCAAACAGAAGAGACACTAAACAACAATGTATTACAGTTGTCTTACAGAAGAGCTCCTTAAGACAGCATTAGTACTTCTGGAGCGTATTTATTCATGAAAGTCTTGTGGTTTGTACATTCTTAAACTCTCTCTCAATTTCTATTCTGAGTCTTCAGTGAAGTCAGAAGAGACCCTGAGACCTTTCTTCACCTAACTGTGGTCTGGCTTATGCCGTAACCTCACTACAAGTAAAATCCACACCCCTCCTTTAGCTCACAATACACTGCTTGCCTCAACCACACTTTTTCAATTTTCTGGCAACCAAACCTAAAATTCTTCATATTGAACCTAAAATTCAGGTACTTGTTGCAAAGCTTTTTATGATTAACACCAGCAGCTCTCAGAGTGCCTTGAAACATACGTCCATTAACCAAGAGTGCTATTAACTTATAACAGTCTTCTGAAATCATTTTCAGCATTTTCTAAAAAGCATTTCTTCTCCCTCTCGGATAAAAATTCAAAAGACGACACATTGCATATGTGTTACTTCTGACACTTGACATATAAGGTACAAAGGGAAGAGAAGTGGGTGGTTAATTTATTCTCCCAAAAAGCAAACACTACAATGAACAGATTCTCACTAACACCATTCAATTAATTTTCCTGGGGACAAAAGTATATGTATTATTCAGTTCCCCTTGGAAATTTGCATCCAGAACAATGGAAATAATAATATTAATTTGAGCCTTGGATGAAAGAAATCTCCAAAGCATTTAATCCATTTGGTTATATTCATTCCACACTTAGACGTCACAATCCATAATTCACAAAACCCAAGTGTGACCTCAAGGCTATTCTGCATATCCATTAGAAGTCCAAGGGGCTGTAGCATTATCTGCTTAATGAATTCCATCAGCTGAATGCCAAGTCAAATAAAGAACAGACTGAGTATGAGCAGCATACTTATCTGAAACTAATGTCCAGAAAGCTTAAACAAGCCAGACTTTTAATCAGACATCTCAACTTAATTACACAGCATAAAGAAACCTTCAGTTCAAAGGTAGCGATTATATACCTTGCAATACTCTCTAAATAGGTACATTTGCAATCAAGTACCAAATTTACATCATAAAGGAATGGCCTGAAAGCCGAACACAGCAAATAGATTCCTGATGTTAAAATAATAAATATTCCATTCAAAACAATGATAGAAACATTAACAATTCTAGCTTTATTCAGAAATGTCAGCTGTAACACATCAGGTCACAATGGTACAGAGCCAACTCCTTTAATCTGCTGCCCTTCCAAAGTCAGCCAGGAGATCCATAAACTTTGTACTCAAGAAACCAATTGTTTTTGTTCTTCATTCATGTGATGATGAATGCTAGTGGATATATCATTTGTAAATTGATCTTCCAATGCTTCATAAATTGGTAACAGCCAGGGGTGTCTAAACTACTGGCCTCACAGCCTGATGTTATGTCCTCTTAACTACATGACTTGGTGACTCCATTGGCAGTGTCAAAAAATGCACTCCTTGCTTTTTAGGGACAGTTTTCCTCATTTCACAGCCTTCACATTGTATTCCTTGCCTGAAACCATAGAAATACCTATAAAAGCTTTTCTAATAAATACAAAACTGAGGTCTTACGTGGCACTGTAATACTGAGAAATACAGCAACTCATCCAACATTGTCACTTGCGGTTAACATCTTTGCAACAGAGATTTCTCACATTCTAACGTGACATATCAAGTAAGCACAGAGTATCAGATCTGTAAGAACTCCAGCAGGAATCTGTATCACACTTCTTTACTTGGTGTATTATTCTGAATAGAATCTCACCTCTTTGAGGATGGTCATTAAAAATATTATTACAGCTATTAGCAAAACGTTCCTTCTTCATCTTGTTAAAGAAATTAATAGGCCACACAACTCCATGGCAGAGATATCTCAAGTTTGGCCTCCTGTCTGCAGTCTGTGTTGCATTCCAAATGTAAGACAAGTAGTTAGCTTACAGTGGGTGCAGAACACTGTTAGGGTTGGATACCTCCCAAAATAATTGAAATTTCTCTTGGAAGACATTAGAGAAGACCAGAGAATGCCATTTCTGGACAGAACAAACACTTTCGCAGAAGCTGCAGTATGAATATAGAAGAAGTCAACATGAAAGTAGATGAAAGGTTTTTACTTAATGCAATTTTTAAAAAAGTCCCATGCCAGTGGAACATTTATAACTTTTTCAATAGAGTTCAAAAAGATATTTAGGTTTGTGTTCATGATAGGTATTGCCAAAGAAATGCAGTACCCTTTCAAATATTTGGTTTTTCTCAATTTTTTATTTTGATACATGCATCAATCAGCTAAGATATGAATACACACATACAATCTAAACACAGTGAAATTAGAAGCTGTTGTCTTCTAAATTCCAGTGCCATGTTCCCTAAAAAAAAAAAGCAGATTCCTTTCATCTATTTTTCCATCCCATTTTACTCTTTTAAATAAAAGCATATATATATATGGAATATTGTATATGATTAAGAACAAACAAAGCCTATTAACTTTTAAGATTTTTTTCTTAAAACAAGCCCAGATCTTGAAAAGATTTAATTTTGCTGGTACTTCCATGTGTGTGCACAGATGGGTTAAAACTGTTCATGCTTTCAAACTTTTGTAGGGTCACCCACTGCCATAACTGTGGCTTGGACAAAGATACAGTTATTTTTCAATTACTTTTCCCAGAAAAACATCAGAACACAGGCTACAACTGAAGACAACATTGCAAGTCTTACAAGTTTCAGGACATCAATCACAAGGGCAATTTATTTTATCTTTACCTGTATAAAGATAAAAATCATAAATGCTCCTGATGACAGCAAGCTACTAAAATTCTAAGGAACATGGCTTATGAATCTATCAAAACAAGAAACACACATTTGGTGTATCTGATACCCAGAAATGCATTTTCAGCATGCCATTACATTTTTGGTATGACAGAGTAAAGCCACTCCTGAACAATTCTACACCAGAAAAGCAAAAATGTTATATCTCTTTAAAGAAAGGGATTGCCCACTATTCTGGAAAAAAAGGCATTTATGGTATATCAGCACCATTTTGTATACAAGTAGATCAGGAAGCCTATTAAGCCCCTTCCCTTTGTAATGCATGCAGGTACACAAAATAGATGCAACTCCCAAGTCACTGAAATCACCACACTTGATGCTGTTGTGTGGGTAAAGATATAAAGGTGCCAAGAGATTTTGCTAACATATCTGATTATATTTTTCTTTTTACTGTGAGCATTCAGTAGGTTTACTGCAAAGTCCTCTACTGGGGTGAAAAAACAAATCAAAATACCACATATCCTATTTTAAGAAAGAGAAAAACATGTGTAACCACACAAGCTAAGACAAACGTTGGTAACTTGAATAACTCTACCTATTTCTACTGCTCTGCAATATAATTCATGTTTTCCAAACAAACTCTAAACAGGAAAGAATGGTTCTTCCAGAAGAGGAGAAGCAATTCAGGCCATATTTACAGCTGAAATCGACTCAGATATCAAGACAAGCATCAACAAGCTAGGAAGACATGACGCTAGACAAGCACAATACCAAAACAGACAGGTAAATGACACTTAAATGACATACACAAATATCTGACAGTTTTCAACAGTGTGTGGTAACTACAGTATACATGTAGTTTTCAAACAGCAAATAGTGTACTTTCTTTAGCTTGTATTTTAATAATTAAATGCATAACACTCCTCCCATGCCCCGAGAATTTTGAGACAAACCACTAATTTAAGGGAAATCTCTGACAAATTATATCATTTCACTTTTCAGAAAACACAATTATCAATCTTCCTGTGGTAGTGACAGAGACATATTTGTGCTCACACGAAGGAAACATGGTTAACTGAAATAGAATTGATTCTCAGTCACTGCACTTACATTTTGAAAGTATTTAGAAGTGTATTTAAAGAATGGTAACTAAATAATTAAATAGCTTTTGCTTTTTTTTTTTAATGGAAACATAAAGTATTTATTCTGGTCTGAACAGGTAACAGTTAACAGTTCCTGTTTCATAGGATATACTGTACACCAGTCATACAGCTTTTTTTTCACCCATCTCCTTCAGTGCACCATAATACAACAACATCAGGAGCCACACCATACTTTAAGCTGCGTAAATTGTTTCATAAAGAGGAATAAAGTAACTATAAAGCAAAACATGCATGAAGTAATGGTAAAAGTAAAAAAATTTTACCTGTTAGGCAGCAACGTACAGTCAATGTCAGGTCTTTTTGTCTTGGGAATGGCATATAATGGATATCTATCTCCATGTCGAATCAATACTTGAACTGACACTAACTTAAAGTAATGGGGTGCATAACCTATAGTGAAAAAAAGAAAACGTAAGAAGTGAATGTTAACAAAAAAATGTGATGGAAAAAGTATATCCAAAGTTCAACAGCCATACATCACATTATTCAAGCACTGGTCTCTGCAAACACAGTAACATTACTTCACTTCTATAATGCCTCTTCCAGACCCCCTACTGTAACAAGCATCATGCAGCATGCTTAATTCAGAGTTTATTGATATATTAGCTTGTGATTTTATATTTATTAGTGGAATAGGTACATGAGGGAATTAATTCAAACTAACTGCTGCAGCCACTATAAGGTAAATGTATCTTCTAGTTCACTTGCAATAAACAGTATAAAATATTAATTATCTCTAAGAGTCCCACTCTTTTAATTATAGAATTCCAGTTGAACACTGAGTGATAGCAGAACCACTTCCAAAAGAAATCAGACTGAATATAAAAGAGAGAAGAACAGTGCATTTTGATCAGTTTAACAGAATTCATCAACCAGTTGACATTCGCTGTAACCTTGCTCCAAGCAATGAAGAACCAACAATGCACAAAGTCATCATTTCCACTAATTCATCATTTGCAACCAAGAAGCTTACCTTCCATGCTGCGTTCAGCAATGGCAGGAGTATTGCAGTAAACATGAGCTTCGTAAACAGGATCTATTGCAGGAGGTTCTGTCAGCAAATCAGGCATTATTCTCTTTCGGCTCTTAGGATTCAGCCCATCTTCCTTGATAGGGTTCACTGGGATTAAATGCACTGGAAAACACAAAACATGCACAACATACCTTTAGGAGAATTTAATGACATGCCAAACTAAGGAGGAGAGAGAGAGGAGAGAGAGAGGAGAGAGAGAGGAGAGAGAGAGGA